>NW_006801954.1:0-676 GCF_000485575.1 Poecilia formosa
CACACACACACACACACACACAGACATGTAGATGTGACTGAATGGTCGGTGTTGTGCAGGCAGTGTCGTTCGGTGGTGTCATGCTGTGTCGTGTCCTCTCACCACACTATGATGGCGGTGTTGCAGAGAAAAAGGTCCCTGAGTAAATTTGTGCCTCCTGGGTGCAGATGGGTCGCTTTGCCAACTCCCCCTCCCCAACCTGTTGCCCCCACCGTCCGGTTCCCCTGAAGTCCAGTTTCACTGGTTGCTCCTTAATTTCTTGAACTTTCTAATCGAAAACCAGCAAAATGACGACGATAAAATCCCAGATCTAAAATTGTTGCTTCATTTAGTGAAACTATTGAGCAAATGGCAAAAAAAAGGATTTTAAAAACCTCCACTGAAGCTGGCGCCCCTCCCCGCCCCGTTTCCCCTGGACTGTAAAAACTCGTCGTTGTCTTCAGAGACAGCACATCTTAGCAGCACAAAGTCTTTTTGTCCTGATCTCATCCGTCTGTCCTCATGATTTTATCACTTTTGGGGGATTTTTGATTATTTATGTGTAATTTTAGCACTGAGGGTATTTAAGTGGGAGGTCAGGGGTCAGCTGGGAATAGGGTTTATGTCACATGTTCATGTAATGAGTCTGTATTTCAGTGGTTCTGCACACACACACACACCCACACACACACCCACA
>NW_006801954.1:1659-2489 GCF_000485575.1 Poecilia formosa
TGAATCACTCGCCTGCAGCTCGTTTCAAAGCTTGCTGCGCGTTTGCATGCGGCCTTTGCATTTTCAGTTTGTCTTCAGAAAGAGGAAGGTGACGTCAGTTTGATTTGGTCAGACACACACACACAAACACACACACACACACACACACACACCCCACCGTCACTCTGAGCCATAATTCTCTTTTACTTTTCACTGATGACATCTCACTATTTTATTATCAACTTTGAAACCTTTTAAATGTGAAGCTATTTATTAGAAAGCGATGTGATTTTCTTATTGTTTCTGTGCCGCGGTACGAAGCGCCGCTCCTGCATCGACTCTGTACAAAGATAAACGTTTATGTGAGACAGTGGAGGCCGGGAGGTCCACTTCCTGTCAGAGTCTGGAGGAGGCGGCCCAGTCCCAATGTCCTGGGCCTCCGCTCTGCAGACAGCTGCGCTCACACAGAACCGGGCCTGGCTCGGTCCGGCTCAACCATCTCAGGATCACACACACCAAAAAACTAATAAAAAGCTTTCGGAGCAAATTTGATGTCCATCATTCTGATCCCGGGATCGTTGGCGACCCTGCCGGGCCGAGCCGGCGCTGTACTCCACGTTTGGGTCGGAACCGGGCCGGTGGTGTGGATGCAGCTGGAGTCGGACTCCTGCAGACTCGGCCCGGTCCAGGTGAACCTCGGCTGCAGCAGTCAGTATTTTTAAGGGTCTAGTTTTACAGTAACAGTATTCTATCATTTCATTGCCTGACAATGGATGTCTGGTCAGTGTTTTAACCTCAGATTAAAGAAAAAATAGTTTTTTGTGCACTTATTGACCATTGTGAGCTCCCTC
>NW_006801955.1:0-1503 GCF_000485575.1 Poecilia formosa
GCTCAGACTTACTGCAGGACGCACCACACTGACTTGATCACTATTACAGAAGAAACAGTTGATCTAACTTCAAATTACAACGGCTGGATCGGACTGCACAGAGAAGACAAAGCAAGTGACTGGAAATGGTCTACTGGAGAGAAGGCAACCTTCTTCAGATGGAATAATAATAACAATTGTTATTATTATTACTACGATAATAGTTGTGATGGAGGTAAGGAAAAATGTGAAAAGTAAAAAATGTGACAGTTGCTTAAGTTTTAGGTTATTTCAACATTTGTATTCAACTAAATAGTGAAGAGTGAGAGCATATAGAGTAGAGCTGTCAGAGTTTTATGCCAAAATTCCTTTATTTTAAAAAGACAAGGCCATTCTAATGCTTTTAAGAGATCAAAGTTACTAAACTAAATAATAGAACAGAGACCATCTCACATAAATTACCCAACACAGACAAAAATGTGGAGACCTGAAGAAGTTAGTAACCCCTATTCAACCATATATTTTCTAAAAGGTTGCACTGGTTCAGGGAGGAATGAATATTAATGCATATTCATGTTACATTAAAGCAATATGCATTAATGAGGCAACCAGCACCATCTGCCTTCAGCTCAGATAAAAATACTGAAACAAAAAACACTGTCAAACAGGGCTTGATAAAGATCAAACAAACAAATAAATCCCAAAATATTCAGATAAATAGAAAACTTATGGCCAGAGATAAACTCACAAACAACTTAATTTACAAAAAAACTAAAAGAGAACCCAGGCATAGCCAAAGTCCCTCCCTTGCAAATGATAGTTTTAAAGAAAACACAAGCTTACAATTTCCATTCAATAGAATAACAAAATAACAAAAAAATAACTGAACTAATAAACTCACTCACCCAAACAAGCTCAAGTGACCCTTAAACTATGGGATACCAAAGCAAGCACCTACACTCTGAAAAACATTAGCCTAACATAGTTAAATGCATAGAATCAGTCCACCAAGGCAGCTGACTGGAGTCCAATCCAAGCAGAGGCGTAGCACTGCAACACTGCAGCAATAACCCTAACCCTAACCCTAACCCCTTTGCAGCAGCAAAGCAGATAGCTGTAGCTCAGAATGTCTGTCACTTTGTTATTAAATCTCATCCAAGAAGAAGAAAATCAGTTGTTACTGAGGGAAGCAGATGTCGATCATACGACCAGCAAGTATTAAGAGACAGAAGAGAGGAACCATTAGCACCCAGTTTTGTTGACTGTTTTTCAGTTTTGGGGGAGAGAGGGCTGCAGATTTTGGGAATTATGCTACATAATGCAGTATAATTTGTTCGGGAATGAGATTTAATATAAAACCTCTGTTTTCTGTCTTTTATGGTACCATGTGAAGGTTGGAACTGTGTCTACAAGAAGTACCAGCAAAACAAATGGTGCTGTGGTATATGTCATTGGGACCTACCTTTCTTTTGTTATGATGAGATTCTTGTTCTGGTAAAGGAGAATAAGACATGGGAGGAGGCA
>NW_006801956.1:0-338 GCF_000485575.1 Poecilia formosa
AACCAAACGGAAACCAAACAGAAACCAAATGGAAACCAGATGGAAACCAAACGGAAACCAAACAGAAACCAAATGGAAACCAGATGGAAACCAAAGTGAAACCAGACGGAAACCTAACAGAAACCAAACAGAAACCAAATGGAAACCAGACGGAAACCAAACGGAAACCAAACGGAAACCAGATGGAAACCAAACGGAAACCAAACGGAAACCAGACGGAAACCAGACGGAAACCAAACAGAAACCAGATGGAAACCAAACGGAAACCAAACAGAAACCAAATGGAAACCAGATGGAAACCAAACAGAAACCAAATGGAAACCAAACGGAAACCAAAC
>NW_006801956.1:1166-2329 GCF_000485575.1 Poecilia formosa
AAACCAGACGGAAACCAAACAGAAACCAAACGGAAACCAAATGGAAACCAAACGGAAACCAAACAGAAACCAAACGGAAACCAAATGGAAACCAAACGGAAACCAAACGGAAACCAAATGGAAACCAAATGGAAACCAGACGGAAACCAAACAGAAACCAAACGGAAACCAAATGGAAACCAAACGGAAACCAAACAGAAACCAAACGGAAACCAAACGGAAACCAGACGGAAACCAAACAGAAACCAAATGGAAACCAAATGGAAACCAAACGGAAACCAAACAGAAACCAAACGGAAACCAGACGGAAACCAAATGGAAACCAAATGGAAACCAGACGGAAACCAAACAGAAACCAAACGGAAACCAGACGGAAACCAAATGGAAACCAAATGGAAACCAGACGGAAACCAAACAGAAACCAAACGGAAACCAGACGGAAACCAAATGGAAACTAAACTAAAACCAAACAGAAACTTTGCCGCTTATGGAACTGAAGGAACAAGGAATCAAGTGGGAAACCTCCAGATGTTTGTTTCTGCAGAGCAAACGGATCCGGATCCTCCTCAGACTCAGGAATCGGGCCGCAGCATCAATCTGTCGGTGAATCTCAGGTTTGGTGAGTAAAGCCCAGATTTACGGAGCTGCAGCTGCTTTTTATGCTGCACGTCTTAAAAGCAGCAGAGGCGCCATTTAACTGGTAATGGGAGGTTTACTGGTGTCAGACTGGAGTTCCAGTTTCCATCCTGTCAGTCGGGCTTTAAGGAGCAGCTTCACGTCTGAACAGATTGATCAGGGGTTTCCACGGTAACTGGCTTTACGACGTGCGGTTCAGAGTTTGGGTCGGTTTATTAGCCGACGTTTAACGAAGAAAAACTCGATCAGTCGGCTGCTTTTAACGGATCGACTTCTGGTTTTACAGGGATTTTTATTCACAAAGAAAGAACTGAACGATTCAAGTCACCAGAATGAACTGAACGATTCAAATCACCAGAATGAACTGAACGACTCAAATCACCAGAATGAACTGAACGATTCAAATCACCAGAATGAACTGAACGATTCAAATCACCAGAATGAACTGAACGATTCAAATCACCAGAATGAACTGAACGATTCAAATCACCAGAATGAACTGAACGACTCAAATCACCAGAATGAAC
>NW_006801957.1:0-1500 GCF_000485575.1 Poecilia formosa
CCCCCTTCAAATAAAGTGTTACCAATAATATAATATGGGTTGCAGAATATATTTTATTGCATCCATTCAGTCATTTGGCCACCTTTGAGCTCAAAGTTAATTAGCCGGATAATGATTTGTGTTGCAGGAAGGCAAACATCTCCTCTGATGTGTCCCTTGTAGGAGCTAGCTGAGCTCTGCACATCTTAATGGTGACAGACAGATGCCCACTTTGGGATGCAGCATGTGAGAAAAATGGCTCTGCACAAGATTACATTGCTATTGTTTACGTTTTAATTTAAAACAACAAAATATAGACTTGAGTTTGATGGACAAGAAGAAATGATCCTCTGACTGAATATGACTGACAGTTGGGACTGAAATAACTAACTGAATGTAGCTGGATTTGATTTGAACCCATCTGCTTTTATAGAAAGTGCTCTGAAATTATTTTTATGGCGTGATCTACTTTGATAAAATAAACTGAGTTGAACCTCTTAGAGTTAATGTCATAGCGCTCACACTCTTTGTATGAATGCGTGTGTGTGTGTGTGCGTGTGTGTGTGTGTGTGTATGTGCGTGTGCGCGTGTGAGTGCGCGTGCGTGCGTGTGTATGTGTATAACAGTAGTTTTTTTTTTTAACCTGAGTGCCTGACAGATAAATGATCCACTCTTGGAAGCCATCATAAAACCCGGTTTGCTTTATCTGCTGTGTGTACAGCGACACGCTCTGAATGGAAGCATTTTTGTTCCTTTGGCACCGCAGTCAGTGCGGACTGATGCACACAATCCATGTACATGTCCAACCATCCAGTGGTGTTTGAACAGCTACAGAATGCAGACTGTATGATGGTCTTTATCCGGTACAGTCATAAATAATTAATTTATTTTATGGAGCCTATTGTATGAAAACTGCTCCTTCTGTTCTTCAGAATTTCTCTGATAGTTTCCTCGTAACACCACACTGACATCCATACAGCAACACTAATGAGGTCATTTGTACCCAGAATAGACTAAGTTTAAAGGTTTCATGCTGAGTGGACAACCAAGTTAATGCTGACACAAGTGCCTAAAATAAAGAAGTGAAACTGTTATTTACTCCAAAGAAAACTCTAACATGCACAGCATCAAGCCTACAGCATGCCCCACGTGATACAAACTGTCTAATTAAAATATCCAGAGAAAAGTATACAAGTTTGAATCATCTTTATTTATCTTTTTGCTGCCATCATTGTTAGCTAGGTGTGTTCAATTATAATTTTGGGATATCAATTGAGAGACTGATATCCCACAAACTTAAAAAAAGTAATGAAAGCAGAAAAACAAATAAAACACAAAAAAACAAAGGATCATGACAATGTGGAAAACACAAATATAATCCATGATGCTTCCAATACGTTGCTGTAGTATTGTTTTATATTAAATACCAATTACTAGGATTATTTCTAGGTATTACCACTGTTGTATTATTGCTAAATTCTGTTAAAAATGTTATGAAAGGGCAATGCTTGTAGAATCTAA
>NW_006801958.1:0-1487 GCF_000485575.1 Poecilia formosa
CTCCATGGTGGCCCCATGGTGGCTCCATGGTGGCCCCATGTGGCTCCATGATGGCCCCATGGTGGCTCCATGGTGGCCCCATGTGGCCCTCAGCTCCAAGGTGAGGCTCAGCAGCTGCGCCGCTTTTGTTACATGGAACAACGCCCCAGTGACCGTGGAAACAGAACGCACTGTTATTTCTGTAAATTTGGGCCAAATGCAGTTCTACATTCCTACCAGCAGGTTGCAGAGCCTACCATCACAAACATAAGTTACGTATTACATGATAAATATTCTCTGGTAATGCCGGTAAATATTAGCTTCGCAGCGTTTTCTTCATGATTCGTCTTCCTCCAGTTTAAACCAGAAATGAGTAAAACCACAGAAGAAGAACGTGTCTGGAGGCAGCAGTTCTGCTGAGGCGACCGCTGCTCCGGAACAGAACCGCTCTGGGTTCTGAGGTTCTGATCCGGGTCTGGGTCAGAATCATGAACTGAACAGAACTTTTCCGGGTTCTTCGGACCGACTCAGCAGAACGTGAACTGAACTTCCTGCCAGTTATGGATCAACTTTGACTTCTGATTGATGCTGGGCGTCCCACCAGGGACCGGGGGGGAGGGGCCTGAGGGTGGGGCGATGCTCACCCTGGAGGTTGCTGCCATTGGTGGTGGTGCAGGTGGGGGGTGGGGAGGTCTGAGGCCGCACGACGGGGGCGAAGGCGCTCTTCTGCTTGACTGCGGAGATCATATGGACAGAGAATGAATCAGGCAGAGGAAGAGGAGCAGGTGAGGAAGACGAAGGGTAATGGGCGGGGCGAGTCATGCAGGGGGTGGAGGAGGTGAGGATGAAGAAGAGGAGGAGGAGGAGGACCCCGACCTGGAGGAGCAAAGTTGATCCATAACCTGAAGGAATAAAGACACCTGAAGAGAGCCGGAGCCCCGCCCCCGCACAGGTAGCCCCGCCCCCTGCACAGGTAGGTGCGTGTGAGGAGTAAATCCGCCAGCTGCTGTCCAGTATCTATCTCAGGAGAGGAACAGTTCCAACATTTCCAGAGAGATTCTGCCAGAGGGCGATGCGTTCAGGAACAGCTGGTCTGTACATCAGCTGTTAACTAAAGATGTTTTCTATGTTTAACTCTCGATGTCTCTCTGCCAGAAACAGGAATTTTCTCTGGAAAACCCGGATATGTTCCATTCAAAGATTCCCTGGAGTTTCACGGATCGCTCTGAGGTAGAATCCCACATTCCTTCATAATTCCCGTTCCTACAGTTCATGGATCGGACTGAAGGAAAGCAAGACGGAAGTTAGTGTGTTAGTGGAGGAGCACCAGGGATGGAGGGTTGGACAGGAGGTGGACAACGTGTGATGGTGTTCACACACACACACACACACACACACACACACCAAGGCTTGGCGGCAGGAAGCTGCAGCTCGGCCAGCCGTTGTTTGGTCACAAGGGATGAACATATCGCCTGGGATGGAGACACGGTTTGAGCTCGCTGCCGTTT
>NW_006801959.1:0-1486 GCF_000485575.1 Poecilia formosa
AGACGATCAGAATCAGACGATCAGAATCAGAATCAGACGATCAGAATCAGACGATGACGATCAGAATCAGACGATCAGAATCAGACGATCAGAATCAGAATCAGACGATCAGAATCAGACGATCAGAATCAGAATCAGACGATCAGAATCAGAATCAGACGATCAGAGTTCATGTTTTCCTTCATCGGTGATTTTTGTCAAAATCTTCTGTTATTTTTAGGAGATTCCTCTGCCAGTGTTTGTTGCTGTTTCCTCTTGTTTATCCCAAACTCAGGTGGTGATCCCTTCCCAGCTGAAGGTCAAAGGTCATGAAGGTTTTTGTCTCCACAGAAATGTTTCCAGACTGGGCCATCTTTCTCCTGGTTCCCCTGAGTCTCCTCCTCTCGATTGCTGTATTCTTTATATGTTACTATGTTTGCCTATATGCAGGTGAGTCTTGTTCTGTCCTCATCATGTCCTCATCATGTCCTCATCCTGTCCTCATCATGTCCTCATCCTGTCCTCTGCTATCCTCATCCTGTCCTCATCATGTCCTCTGCTGTCTCTCAGTCTCGGTGAAGGTGGAGGTGGACTTGGGGGCGGAGTCTGTCCTGCTGCCCTACAGAACCACTGAATACCTGCCCAGAGACGTGACGGGGGAGTGGAGGTCCTTCGTAGGCAGGAAGGTCCATGTGCATCAGAACGGTTCTGATCGTCCTGAGCAGCAGCACCAGCGCTACAGAACCAGGACCAGCATGAATGAAGACCCTCTGGGGACAGGAGACCTCAGCCTGACTCTGAGACGTCCCACTCAGAGGGACAGTGGGATGTACTGGTGTGGAATCCGGGCATTTTTAGGGGGTCAGAGACTAAAATGGTTCCATCTGAAGGTCAAAGGTCAGCCTGCGTCTCTCTGTCTGTCTGCTGAGTCTCTGTCTGTCCTCCTGACTGTCCTCTGTCTCCTCAGCAGGGACATGCCACGTCTAGGTCCAACCAGAGGACATCAGAACCAGCAGCTCCTCTGACGGCCGATCAATCAGTCTGATCAGTTTATTGATCTGATTATTGATCAGAGAGAATCTGGATCCAGTTCTGGTTCTGGTCTGCAGATCGATAATGTTAATATCAATACTATCATCTATATCAGCGCTCATGTTTATTCAGCAGGAAGCAGCTGACTGTCTACTTCCTGTTTTAAATAAAGTTTTTATCAGGACTTTGTTTTCATTCGTCTGTTCCCGGGTGAAGGTCAGAGGTCAGCAGGAGACCCTAACCCTCAACCTGCTCATCATGTTTGGTTAAATAACTTATTGATGAGATTCAGGCCAAAGAAGGAAAACTCAAAATATTATTTTCTAAACAGTTTGATTAAGAAATCTGCTGAATCCGACAAGAAGAGTTTATGGAATATGATCAGATTTATGGAATATGATCAGATTTATGGAATATGATCAGATTTATGGAATGTGATCAGATTTATGGAATATGATCAGATTTATGAAATGTG
>NW_006801960.1:0-1478 GCF_000485575.1 Poecilia formosa
TTGGCCCCTTGGTTAGGTCATACAGAGGGGCAGCAATGCGGGAGAAATCTTTGATGTACTGGCGGTAGTAACTTAACAGTCCCAAAATTTGCCTTAACTCACCGACTGTTTTTGGTTCTTTGTCTGTCTTTTAAAACCTGGACAGCTGCAGTGTCAGAAGGATCTATCTTATTTCCCTCTTCTGATACAATCCTTCCGAGGTAGCGGATTTCAGTCTTAAACAGCTCACATTTGCTGGGTTTTAGTTTTATTCCATGTTGTCTGAGTCTTTGCAAAACGTTTCGAACATCATTAACATGACTTTCAAATGTTTTACTAAAAACTAGTGTGTCATCTAAATATGGTACACATATTTTGTCACGCAGCCCTTCTAGGCACTCTTCCATGCAGCGTTGGAAGGCTGCTGGGGCATTCATGAGCCCAAATGGAATCCTAGCCCATTCATATAAGCCCCAGGGCGTAACAAAAGCTGTCAACTGCTTACTGTCTTTTGCCATGAACCCCTGGTGGTACGCCTTTCCCTGGTCAAGCAGTGAGAACATGGTATTTCCACCAAGTCCATCCATAATATCCTGAACTCTTGGGATTGGCTGTCGATCAGGGAAAGTTTTCCGATTTAGTTCTCTGTAGTCGATGCACAAACGCAATGAACCACACTTTTTCCTAACACAAACAATGGGTGAAGCGTAGGATGAGTGAGACTTCTCAATCCATCCTTGTGCAATAAAATCAGTGAGGTAGTTTTTCATTTCATCATACAAGGGTTTAGGAACAGACGTGTACGTACGAGCAACAGGTTCAGAATCTTTCAGCTTAATTTTTAACTGTAGTTTCTCTATACAGCCAATATCACTGTCTGATCGGGAGAAAGAATCTGACTCCTCCCTTAGCATCTCACGTACAACCTGTCTTTGAGTCTCATCCAGGTGACTGAGATCAATTGGTGGATCCCAGGGTTCTGTGGAGGCGTCATCTTTGGTATGGTGGATCTGAATCTGATTTACAGAAGCAGACAAATGTGAATTGTCGCTTAGACTGAATGGATACACAGATGTGACTGACTGTGCTGTCCCTATAACTACTCTTTTTGTTAGTGTAATGTCACGATCAGTGGGGTTTTGTACACTAAGGATAACATTGGGCCGTGCACCTCTGTGTACCCGAAATAGTGTGTCACAAAACTGAAGTCCCTCTGGCCACAGTGGGTTTTCATCTGGCTCAAACACTAGAGTTGTGTCCTCTTTGAAAGGTCGAACGTTTATACTGCATTTTACTTGGACAGTACTACGGCTTGGTACACTCATTCTCTGACATGCTGTTTTAACTAGGTACTCACTTGTTCGCTCCCCACTCACTGCTTTAATGAAAGCTTCTTCATTCCCTTTTTTCAGGTTTGGGAAAGCCATGTTCACTGTTTTTAGAAGTTCCTCTTTCTCTTCATAGTTAATTTCTTTCTGTTAGTAATAATGTGTTCAATA
>NW_006801960.1:2164-3562 GCF_000485575.1 Poecilia formosa
ATTATTTGAATCATTAGACTGAACTGCGTGCACACTGGTAGACCTTTGTGTTGTGTTCCTCTTCTTATCCTGTCTCTCTTTGTCATTAGCACAGGCAATATTAAGAATCTCGAGGAGCAGCTCATCTGAAGTACTTGATTTCGACAAGTGAGGCTGGAGATCAGCCTTTATATTATCACTCTGAAGACCTGTGAGAACCGTGTGCATGAACATGCTTTGCACTAATGCAGGATCGTACTTAAGGCCAGATTCAGACTCTTGTGAAGCGAACAATATTTTTTGGCGTAAGTCCATTGCTCTGATCACAAAATTCTGTGCCGTCTCCCTGCTACTCTGCACTTCTGTGGTAAGTTGTTTATATAACTCAGTTGCGCTTCTCTCTTGATAATGTGAACGAAGAATTCTCCTAAGAGTGGGAAGGGACAGGTCACTCTTTCCTTCTAAGTAGCTGCGCAGTTGTAGACCAGGTACTATTGCCCTGATAACAGCATCCACTATCTCCGATTCAGGGTAACCTTTGCTAAGACCGTTGTCTATTTGGCGGGCCAAACTGGAAAATGTTAACCTGTCCTTTTGTCCAGGGTCGCCAATTTGACCTGAAATCTTAAATTCTTTTCTCCATGGGAGGTTGTTTTCAGGAACATGGGAAGCCTGGGCAAACATTGTTTTAACATTTGTATTTTTGTCTGCCAGGGTTTTCATTTCAGTTTCTTTCTGTTGAACCATGAGTTTTAGTTGTTCCAGTTCTCTGCTCAATTTTTCCTCTTCCTCATTTTCCTTTTCTGCTGTGCTGTTTCTGACAACTGTCTGCACTGATTTTATCATGTCCATTAAACTCAGCAAAGCTGACATTCCTTCATCCTCTAATTGTCTCAGTTCATCACTCTCAATGTATTTGCTGATCAGTGAAACAAGAATATTGCGAGTTTTGCCTGCAATATTTTCTTTGCTTGTTCCTGAAATTCCAAGGAAATCACATATTTCGATCAGCTGGTCACTGGTAAGTTGGAAGAGGGCTCCTTTAATCTCAAACTGTAGAGTGTCCACTTCTGAATCCATTTTTTTTTCTTTTCTTTTTTTTTTTCTAGGTCAGTGGTAAAGTGTGCTGAAGAATAGTGTTTTGCCAGTTACCACAGATCTGTTGTTTCCTAGTAGCTTTTCTGCACCTCAGAATACACAGTCCTCTCGTTTGGGCGTCACCTTCCTTCAGCTGCACTACCCACTGCCTGGGTTTTGATAAAGGGATGGTTGATATGGGGCGTTCTTCTCTGATGTAGGATTCCCGCAACTCACGATCACCATCCCAGCGGTGCCTCCAAATGTAAACGCCCTAAAGAAGGGGAGATTTTTAATAAAGAGCCGGACACGGTGTTTCTGCTCCAGCGATTATTAATATCT
>NW_006801961.1:0-1451 GCF_000485575.1 Poecilia formosa
TCTGGTCCTTTAAACCAGTCAGACTTTAGTAGCTGTTGGACACTTAGTCCTCTTGATGCGTGGTCTGCAGGATTATTCTCAGATGGTACATGATGCCACTGATGTGGGTCTGTGAGTGACTTTATTCTTTGAATCCTATTTGCCACAAACACATGAAATCTTTTGGCATCATTATTCACATATCCTAACACCACTTTGGAGTCTGTCCAGAAATGTTCTTTAAGATTGCTGATCTCCAGTTCACTTTTCAGCATTACACTTGTTTTTGCTGCAACTAATGCAGCTGTCAACTCAAGTCTAGGGACAGTCGTGACTTTGGTTGGGGCAACACGTGCCTTTCCCATGACTAGTGCACAATGAATATCCCCTTTGGATGTGACTGTTCTTAAATAGCTACATTGTCCATAGCCTGTCATACTAGCATCTGAAAAATGATGTAAATCACACTGTGTGATGTCCGAGTTTTCAGGTAGCATGCATCGTTGGATTCTCACCTTTGACAAATTTTGAAGATCTAGAAGCCAGGATTCCCACTCTCTGTAGAGCTGATCCGTAAGAGGCTCGTCCCATCCGACCTTTTCCTGACATAACTGTTGCAGGATTTGTTTTCCTTTTAGGATGAAGGGTGCCACAAATCCCAGTGGATCATACACTGATGCTACTGTGCACAGGATTCCTCTTCTTGTCATTGGGTGCTCTTTGACTGTTATTCTGAACTGAAACTCATCAGAAGAAATGCACCACTGAACTCCAAGTGCTCTTTCCATCAGTGGCTCTCCCAGTGCTAGATCCAAATCTTTAATACTGTCAGCACACTCCTCTCTGGGAAGTGACTTTAACACATTGTCACTGTTTGATACAAACTTGTGTAATCTTAGTTTACCTGTGTTACACAGCTCTCTTGCTTCTTTGACTAGTTTTATTGCTTCTGCTTCTGATGTAACACTTACAAGTCCATCATCTACATAAAAGTTTCTTTGAATGAACTTCACTGTGTTTGGAGAGAACTTTCCCTCACCTTGTGCAGCTAGATGTTTTAAACCAAAATTGGCACAACCAGGTGAAGAAACTGCACCAAACAGGTGAACCTTCATGCGAAAGACTGAGGGGGGAACACTTAGATCACCATACTCCCACCATAGGAAGCGTAAATAATCCTGGTCTTGGGGTGTTACATGGAACTGGTGAAACATACGCTCCACGTCGCACATTACAGCCACTGAGCCCTTCCTGAACCTACAGAGTACTCCCACCAAAGTGTTTGTGAGGTCCGGCCCTGTAAGCAGGTGTTCATTCAGTGAAGTGTCTTGATATTGTGCAGAGCAGTCAAAGACTACACGGATTTTGCTGGGCTTTTGAGGGTGGTATACCCCATGGTGGGGAATATACCAGGCAGGGGTATTACAGAGTTCCTTCTCCGGTACCTTCTCTGCATCACCGCGTGCAATAAT
>NW_006801962.1:0-1444 GCF_000485575.1 Poecilia formosa
CTTGCCTTAATTCGTCTGTTTAACCGATTTGAGCTACACCATCACTCCTCTTCTCACTCTGATTGTTCAATTTCAGAGTGTGAGAACGCAGGTTCTTCAGACGAATTAAGGCAAGATGATGAAGTTCAGGAGAACCTGCAGGTCAGGCAGCAGAACACACCAGCACATCTTGGAGGTCAACAAGCTGGAGGGACCGACCCTGATCGTGAAGAGGGTGCAGTGTCTTCTGCTGTTACGCGTCACTATCCAAATGCTTGGAGTTCTTCAGTCTATTTCCTAAAATATATTTTACTGACAATGTTTTTCTCCTGTTTGGGTGCATATTTTTTCCATGAATATATATGCGTGAGACCCAACTTTGACGTGAGCTACGGTGTCTTCTCAATATTGGAACCCTTCTGTACCTTTGAAAATGTATTACCAGTTCCATTCTAATTTAGCCTACAAGAGAGCCTATGCATTGTATTTGGATAAGCTTACAAAAGACCCCAAAGAAGCAGATTTTAGACAAGTACTATTGCCAAAAAAGAGGAAAGCAAACCAAAAGCTCTTAATAGGAGGACAATGACGAAGGAGCAGGAAGCTTGGAGGTTGGCCATACGGCCAGAGGCACCCAGCAAGGAGGACTTGAAGGTCAGTTTGTGGCCAGAGTGACTTAACAGGAGGACCTGGAGGATGGCTGTGTGACTGGAGGGACCCATCAGGAAGACTTGGAGGGGGGCCCTGCGGCCAGAGCAACACATGTGGAGGACCTGGAAGTCAGCCTTGCAACTAGGAGGATTGGAGGTTACCTAGCTGGAGAGACCCACCAGGAGGACTGGGAGATCACCTAGCTGGAGAGACCCACCAGGGGGACCTGGGTGTCACCTAGCTGGAGAGACCCAACAGGGGGACCTGGAGGTCACCTAGCTGGAGAGACCCACAGGGAGGACCTGGAGGTCACCTAGCTGGAGAGACCCACCAGGAGGACCTGGAGGTCACCTAGATGGACAGACCCACCAGAAGGACCTGGAGGTCACCCAGCTTGAGAGACCCACCAGGTGGACCTGCATGTCTGCCAGAGGAACCAACTCAGAGGACCTGGGGTCAGCCTTGCAGCCTGAAGGACGTACCAGGAGGTCTTGGAGGTCACCCAACTGGAGAGACCCACAAGGAGGACAGGAGGTAACCTAGCTGGACAGACCCACCAGGAGGACCTGGAGGTCACCTAGCTGGAGAGACCCACAAGGAGGATCTGGAGATCACCCATCTGGAGAGACCCACAAGGAGGACAGGAGGTAACCTAGCTGGACAGACCCATCAGGAGGACCTGGAGGTCACCTAGCTGGAGAGACCCACAAGGAGGATCTGGAGGTCACCTAGCTGGAGAGACCCACCAGGAGGACCTGGAGGTCACCTAGCTGGAGAGACCCACCAGGAGGACCTGAAGGTCACCTAGCTGGAG
>NW_006801963.1:0-639 GCF_000485575.1 Poecilia formosa
GTCTCGTTTGAACTCCAGTATTAAAGGGCAGATCCGTCGGGCAGATTTGATCAGATCCTGAACTTTGTCAAAGCTGATTCCTTCAGGCAGGAACATTATCTGGTTCTCAGTGAAAACCTGCAGAGATGTGACCGCCAGCTTCTCCACTGCATCCAAGAAGCTGTAGAGTTTCTCCAAACCCTTCAGTGTTTCTTTCAGCACTTCACCAAGTACATTTTCAAGCTCTTCAACACTTTTTGTTTTTAATGTGCTCACGAGTTTCTCAGAGCTCTTCTCTTTGCCCTCTGACATGGTGAAAGACGGGTCAATCTCATCAGCCCTTCTTTTGATATCTTTGATTTTCTCCACCTCTTTCTCTCTGCAGTTCTTCCATCCAGGGAACATCTCACAGAAATCCTTCACAGCTACGATATAAGTCAGAGTATCTGCGACATACTGACACAGAGTCTGTAGTTTCCATCTGTAGAAAAGATTACAATAGATTACTGTAACTCTTTGTATTTAGTGTTGGACCAGAGCGTCCAAAACGCTGCAGCTCGTCTGTGGATCGTCTCCCTCTGTCTGTTAAACTCTGTCAGTAGGTCAGTTTAAGTACAGACTGAAAACTCATCTGTTCTCCCTGGACTTTAACAGCTAAAG
>NW_006801963.1:1543-2345 GCF_000485575.1 Poecilia formosa
ATTTAACTGAAGTCTATAAAGAAAACAAGAAAAATAGACAAAAATAATCAGAATGTGCCCAACGCACATAATGAAGATGTTATTAGGGTTTATTTAGTAAAACAACAGAAAATTAAGTTATTTCATAACCTTTGACCTTCTCTCCTCTGGTCTGTTTAACAGCTGCAGTCTCAGGTCAACTCAGCCTCCAGGACTGTCAGCAGCAGAAACAGCAACTTTATACCCACTGGACTAAATTTGCTTTGGATTGTCCCCACATGATGCCAGTGATACAGCATGAACTGATCTGATTAAACATTAGATTCTTGACTAATATGGGTTGTTGCCATGTTGTACGGTGCTTTAAGATCTTGTTCAATGTGAACCTTTCTAACTTTGAGCCCCCGCCCCTCCGAGATGGCGACTTGTGGCCTAAAAAGCCACAAGTTTCTGCACGGCTCTGCCTCAATGTGTGAGCCTCACAGTTTTTATTTAAGGATAACTGAACTGCAGGTGTAACGATAAAAACATTCAACCCTGAACACAGATATGAAAACATTGAGGAATAACAGAAAACAGAAGAAATAAGGATAATTCAAAGCATCAATTAAGAACAATAAGTGTCTGTTGGTCATATCAGTCCACAAATATCCTGGCACAAAATATAAAATGAAACAAAGACAAACATTTGACAATAGACAAATTTTGTATAGACGGCTGCCGATACATGCTGCCGCCATCTTGCCACACCTCAAGATGATAACTTGTGGTCTAAAGAGCCACAAGTTGCTGATTCATCTATACAGAGTTAACTAAAAATAAA
>NW_006801964.1:0-1432 GCF_000485575.1 Poecilia formosa
GCCCCGCCCTCTGATTGTGTTCGGCGGTCCGAAGTGGACCCGCCCAGACCCGAGGGGGAAAACGGTCCGAGGAGAACCGGGGAACGCCCCCCCTCCCCCTCCCCCTGCTCCCTCTTCCTCCTCCTCTTCCTCTCTGCTCTCCCTGCCTAAGAAGGGAAAGTTGGACCGGTCCGGTCCGCAGCGCCGCTCTGCTCTCACCCAATAAGGAAGTTCTGACCGTCCTCCATGCGGGCCTGGACCAGGGAGTTCTGGCCCGGCGGACCGGTCCTGCTGCTTATCGGGCCGACGGACCAGTTTCTCACACAGCAGAGGAGCTGAAATCACAGAACCATCAGAACCAAACAAACCTGACTGACGGGAAACAGACGCAGGAACGGGTCAGAACCGGGTTCAGAACAGAACCGGGACTGCAGCTTTTAGCAAATAAAGTCATATTAGAAATAAAGTTGTAAATTTATGAGGAAGTTGTTGTGATCAGAAAAATCTTCTGTATTGATCAGGATCTGATCATGTGATTCTACAGGCTGGCCCATGAAAAAGTGGCCTGTTTTTCTTACTTTTTCGTAAACTTTTCGAAGTGTACGCCAAGAACCGAGAACGTTACAGCAGTTCAAAGACGATATTCATAATGTAGCATTGGAGCCCCAGAGTCGCGGCGCATCCATGACAACATGCAAAGGCCCAAAGGAAAATCATTTCCTTCACTTTCTGTAAAGACTTTGGCATTTCAGGTTCCTGCTGTCTTTACGAAGGCCGTCAGTAACGCTACAGTAATACTACAGTAATACTACAGTAACGCTACAGTAACGCTACAGTAAAACTACAGTAATGCTACAGTAACGCTACAGTAACGCTACAGTAAAACTACATTAATGCTACAGTAACGCTACAGTAATGCTACAGTAATACTACAGTAATACTACAGTAATACTACAGTAATGCTACAGTAACGCTACAGTAACGCTACAGTAAAACTACAGTAATGCTACAGTAACGCTACAGTAATGCTACAGTAATGCTACAGTAATACTACAGTAATACTACAGTAACGCTGCAGTAATACTACAGTAATACTACAGTAATGCTACAGTAATGCTACAGTAACGCTGCAGTAATACTACAGTAATACTACAGTAATGCTACAGTAATGCTACAGTAACGCTACAGTAATACTACAGTAATACTACAGTAATACTACAGTAATGCTACAGTAACGCTACAGTAATGCTACAGTAATACTACAGTAATACTACAGTAATGCTACAGTAACGCTACAGTAATGCTACAGTAATGCTACAGTAACGCTACAGTAATGCTACAGTAATACTACAGTAATGCTACAGTAACGCTACAGTAACGCTACAGTAATACTACAGTAATACTACAGTAACGCTACAGTAACGCTACAGTAACGCTACAGTAATACTACAGT
>NW_006801965.1:0-1428 GCF_000485575.1 Poecilia formosa
TTATAGCTTTCCTTCGGTTTACAGGCAATTGTGATTACGGCGGACGTCTGCGGCACAGCGTGGCCAGGCAAAGCGGCGTACACGTACTTATTGCTCATGCCAGTCGGTACGGTGCTTTTCTACCACAAATGCAAACCTACATTTGATGAATTTGTGTTACGAGTGAGCATGTATTTTATTCCTGCGTATGTGCGTCTCTCTCTGTCTCTCAAATCTGTCTTTTCAAAGGTGAACCTGCTTTTGCCATCGGTGATGTGTAGGGCATCTGACCAGTCAGAGGTCTGGCCGGTGTAATTGGGGCAGAGCTTAAATCTTAAAAAAGGCCTTCAAGATGACTCAATGGAAAGAGGGCCGCTACAAAATCTACTGTTTTTACTTGATTATAGTTTTCAATTTCTTGCGTCAGAAGTGTACTTTTGCTTTAGACATTTTACTGCCTTTTCCTTTAACTTAGTTTACAAGACCTTGTCTGTTGTTAGCCAAGTGCTTCAGTTTCATACTTTTACCTGTATGGTTTTTATCTTTTCTGCTTTGTATCTACACTCCTTTCACAATGTAGTTCTGGAATTCTACAATTCGAAAGTGTAATTCACCTGTGCCTGTGCTTAATTTGTTAGCTCCCTTCCGCTCTGTTCTTCTATGGTCAGGACCACCACAGAGCGGATAGTAACTGGCAAGTGGATCGTTCTCAGCGCAGCACTGGCTAAAGAGCACTGCTCACAGGACGCTGTTGCCTGGTTTATAGTAAGTGTTGTGTATTTAGTGGGCATTATTTATGCTAAACTTAGCACTGAGGGTCAGTCAGGTAATCGCTGACAAAGCCCAAAGCTTTGTGCTTCATAGGTGCACAAAGAACGGATGGAACTAAAGTCATTGCGACAGTCATGTGAAAGTATCATGATTTCTTCACTGCCGTGTTTCAACATTTCTGAGAGGGTTGCGACAAATGGAGCAAACTGTATGTACTCTGCAGATCCTCTGAAGGGCAAAAGCGAGTGAGCGGCCAATACGAGGAACACACCGCTTTCAGGAAACTTTTGACACCTTCCTGAGCTAGGTGATGGCTTTGAAAAAATGGCAAAGCCTCCCCGTCGGGGAATCGAACCCCGGTCTTCCGCGTGACAGGCGAAGATACTGTCCACTATACTAACGAGGAAGACGCCGGTGCAGGGCATGCGCAGTGAGAAAATGAAACCAAGCAATGGAACAATGCAGCCCTCTGGCCGGTCCTCCTGTACACTACGTCATGCAAGCCTGCATAAGGCTCTCCTTTCCCAATTCAGAAGCATGTCCAGCTTGGCTAGTGAAGTTGCGTCGGTGCACCTCCCCCAAAACAACGGCATTTCTTGTAAGATGCTGCCGTATCGTGACCGAAAAGCATCCGCACCATGTTTCTGCCCGGTTTCGAACCGGGGACCTTTCGCGTGT
>NW_006801966.1:0-1426 GCF_000485575.1 Poecilia formosa
AAAGGTTACGCGTGAGTATTAATAAACGTCCCAGATTACTTTATTTTGGAGGCAGAACTTGTTTTCAACTTACATTAATAGCAATGAAGTCGCGCGTTGATTTGTGATTTAGCCTGATTGATATGACTAAATATCCTAAATATGCGCGCAGGTCAGAACATCTTATAGACAATTGCCCCAGTTTAACCCATACAGTTAGAATAAATGAATGTATCTTGTTCGACAAATTGTTCATAATTTAAATAAAACTTTATTTATCTCTGAAAACTACATTCCAATTTAGGGGTGTTTTGGAAAAAAAAAAATCAAAGTTTCTTTATTTTATAGGTAAGTCCCAGTGTGTAGTCAGTAGGAAAACCCTGGTGAACACTCAGTATGTAGAAAATAATGCGTCTTTTATTCCCACTTGTACCTCACGTGAGGTTAGGAAACTAAACTTCTTTTTTAGTCTTATACTTCGGAGAACCAAGAGGGGCGGTGCTGCTGCTTCTCCTCCTCCCAGTTTTCAGCTCCCACAACCGGGAAGGCTGGCTCGGGGCGTGCGCTCTCGCTGGCAGCTCCCAAAAATACGCAGAGGGGCGGGGGGCAGAAGGGGTGAGAACACCAGACAGGAAGACTGATTCAGATCGATGAGACCGAAGTAAAGAACCACCATCGCACTTTGTGGCTTAAAACTGTTATTTTTCGTTCAGTCTTTAAGCCCCATTACGCACACTGATCCCCTCTCTCTCTGACACCGAAAAGATGCCCAAGTGTTCACCCTGTGCGTCCCCCTGGTCCTCCCTGTGGCTGACATCTTTTGTTATTTTGGTGGTGCAGTCGGTAATCTCTTCCTCGTACTCTTCCTCCTCCACGTATCAGAGAAACGCAGCTGGCGGGAAGCGACCAGGATTCTTGGGGAGGACGCTGGTTCTCCTGGATGTCAACACCCGCAGTCCGATCAGAGTCCTCAACGACAACTTCTTATCGCTGCAGCTGGATCCCGCGATCATCAGAGACGGCTGGCTGGACTTTCTGAGGTAGAACGTTCTCCATCAGTTACTAACCTGTATGACCGACTGCCTCTGAAATGTAGAACCGTGATAAGTCCACTTCTCAAATACTTGGTGTTTTTTTTGTTGTATTTTCGTATTTTTTTACGAAGGCAGCCACGTTGTCTCAACTGTCATGGAGTGATCAGGCACGTTTTCTCTTTTTTTTTTTTTTATAAAAAGTGGATTCAAACCTATATTAGACAATAGAGTCGCTGAGCGGACGACTAGCTTATGGGCCTACTTACAATTAAAACTTGTGTTCTCATTTCTACACAGCACTCACGGTAATGTTGTGCTACTAAGTATATATGGAAAATTGTCCCTATATACTACAGTAGCATCATAATTATGTATCTCTTGCTGTAAAAAAATAAAAAAGTTCATATTCATAT
>NW_006801967.1:0-580 GCF_000485575.1 Poecilia formosa
TTATATTCTTTTTCAAAACAACATACATATTTTATTTTCCAGAGATTTTGTATTTTGAAGTGTTGATTGTATTTCAGAGATATTTTTTATTTTAATGTGTTAATTTTATTTTTGAACCATTTTTTATTTGTAAGTATTGATTTTATTTTATAGCCATTTAGCCAATTTTCTTTAGAACCATTTGTCTCTGCTAATGACATCTTCAATACAATTTTTTGATCGGAGGCTTAGTTTATGGACTGTAATGTGAAATTAGGCACAAGTATAAGTTTGACAGTTTGTTCACCAAGTTACTGTGCTCTCTGAGAGGATCTGTGGTATAAGTATTTGACATTGTTCCATGCCCATTGTCGATGTTAGTCTCTAACAAAATGTGGATCATCTACCAGGAACACTACAAAGACCATGAGTTTCTGTAGTGTAGTGGTTATCACGTTTGCTTCACATGCAAAAGGTCTCTGGTTCGAAACCAGACATAAACAGATTTAGTATGTTCTATTCATCACAGGAGTTGACTCTGTGGTGTCATGGTCTGTACTCTGAATCCAGGCATCTGAGTGCAAACCTCAGTTGAAATTTT
>NW_006801967.1:1492-2338 GCF_000485575.1 Poecilia formosa
GAAATACATGTTGGCTGTGTAATTAAAGAAAAGTTTTGTGAATGAAGTTGAGAGTTAACATCTAAACTTTTTATTTGTTTGCTTACCTTTAAACACCGATTTAAATATTGTAATTTTTAAACTGAGCAGTAATTTTACATCCATGGAAACTCAAATGTAATATTTAAAACTTCAATACATAAAATCAGTTATTTAACAATATGAGGTGCTGTTTAATTTATTTTTAACATTGTATTTTTATACATTTATGCTAGGGCTGCCCAAGTCTAGTTTTCCAGAGCTACTATCTGCAACTTTAGATGCATTCCTTCTCTAACACACCTGGACCATTGAATCATTATAAGCCTCTGAATGAGGGAAGTCAACCTTTTGTCTGGGTGTGTTTTAGCAGGGATGCCCTCCTGATTTGTACCGTCAATGTGGCCCGTTGAGGGGGGCCAATATGCTGAAGTGGCCCTCGGTGAAATTGAGTTTGACACCCCTGCTTTAGAGCCTATGACTGACTCCTATTATTCCACTTAGAGCCCTAAAATCCAAAACAGAATATATTTCATAAATCTTTGCATAACTGATTTAAAGGATCTTTGTTCACTGTCTAGTGTACTTCTTGTATTCTCTATGCCATGCCACCAATGGCAGTGAGCCATATTGGCCAACTCAAAAGCCCTCTCTGAAACTAACACATGTAAAATTGCTTATTTTAATATGAAAATGGAAGTCAAAAAGTACTACATGATCCATTTGTTTTATGATTTTAAAAAGATACCAAAAACATGTTTAATGAAATTCTTAACAGTGGTGATCTTAGCTACATTAAGTGGTTAAAGCAACACAAGTTTACCTATT
>NW_006801968.1:0-1424 GCF_000485575.1 Poecilia formosa
TCACTTCACAATCCTCACAAGGCTTTAATTATCCCTTTCAGCTCCCCAACTTTTCCTACTGCACTTTTTCCTTCCACTCAACTTATTACAAACATGTTTGGATACTGTCTGCCTTGCTTAGCAATGACTTGATGCGTCGACAGTCGCTATCTGCTGTCAAACAATCCTCCCTCTGCTTATGGTTTTTAACATGACGAAATTTGTGCTTCAAAAAGATTTTTTGTGAGTTTTATGTAATATTCTACACTTCAAGAAAAACTGAACTAAGGATTTTCATTAAATGGAAGTGATTATAATCAAGATAGCACAAATAAGTGCTTAAAATATATATGAATTACTTGATTAAATAACTTTCTTAGTGATAAATTAGTTAGGCTTAAAAATCAAAGTCCTTCAGCCAAAAAAAGCACAGGTACAGGGCAGAAAATAAAGACAAAAATCTGCAAAGGCTCACAGAAAATTTTAAAGATCTTCAGAAATCTTGAACACACGGATTGTTTCTATCCTCGTTTTCCATCATCATGATTTTCCCCCCTTGCTTTCTGTGAGTTCATGCATTTTGTTGACTGAAAGCTTTACCATGTTTATGCATAAAGAGCAGGAAAGACCAACTAAATGCAAGCAAATAAATTGCATCCAGAGCATTGATGTGCGTCCCTTTAAATATGACGAGATACCAAATGATGGCGATTATGCAGACATTGATACTGCGGCTCTAAGGCCTGACTCATTGGAAGCGAGCTGAAAGAAATGAGGACTGACTCAACATTTTGGCGCTGGCGGGAGGCCTGAAGGATCTTTCTGCTCTTCACTTTAACAAGATCATACTTTTCACAAAAAAAACAAAAAACAAAACAACAACCAATAAACCCAACGTGAAAATTAACGCACACAGAGAGAAACTTTGCAGAGTGAAAGAGAGCAAAAGCTCTTTGACCACAACAGGAGCTGCTGGTAGAGGCAGAGGCTTAAAGGGCAGCATGACATTGAGAGTTAATTACACAAAATAAACGTACATTCCTGCATCTCTTATTAGGAAAAGCTGCATATTCATAAGAAACACAGACAAACTTTTCCTCTACGTGTTCGTAAGACTGGCAAATAAGAATCTGCGTGGATTGAAGGTTAACAAGAGCAAAGCCCCGTCCCGTAGCAACGAGGTTAACGATAAAATCTGACCCACTCACTGATCAGCAGATAAGCACACGCACATTCCAAGAGCGTGTGTGTGTCTCCATATGCATACACTAATTAACCGGCACAATAACAATCCCATGGCTCATCCAAACACTGCTCAAGCTGTCATGTTTTAATTAAGGCAAGTCGGAGCCAAAAGGGGGAAAAACACATAAAACCGAACAATGAAACTTTACACCGAGGAACTCAGCAACTCTAAACCACAGAGATCATTCTGTTCACATTAA
>NW_006801969.1:0-431 GCF_000485575.1 Poecilia formosa
GTTTATGAAAGGGGCGTTTGGTGTTTATTAGAGGGGCGTTTGGTGTTTATTAGAGGGGCGTTTGGTGTTTTGGCGTTTGGAGTTTATGAAAGGGGCGTTTGGTGTTTATTAAAGGGGCGTTTGGAGTTTATGAAAGGGGCGTTTGGTGTTTATTAGAGGGGCGTTTGGTGTTTATTAAAGGGGCGTTTGGTGTTTATTAAAGGGGCGTTTGGAGTTTATGAAAGGGGCGTTTGGTGTTTATTAAAGGGGCGTTTGGTGTTTATGAAAGGGGCGTTTGGTGTTTATGAAAGGGGCGTTTGGTGTTTATGAAAGGGGCGTTTGGTGTTTATTAAAGGGGCGTTTGGTGTTTATGAAGGGGGCGTTTGGTGTTTATGAAAGGGGCGTTTGGTGTTTATTAAAGGGGCGTTTGGTGTTTATGAAGGGGGCGTTTG
>NW_006801969.1:1194-2183 GCF_000485575.1 Poecilia formosa
CGCCGCGTCGTGTTGCCACGTCGCCGCTCCGCCGCGTCGTGTCGCCGCTCTGGATCTGTCTACATCCTTCAGACACCACTTTGACGGCAGGAGAAGCTTAAAGAAACGTAGATGTTGGTGTGAAACGTGGAATCCACTCAGATTTAGCTCGGGACAAACTGGTTTGTCCGTCTGATAAAGTTTAAATAAAATCCTGACAGACTGGATGCAGCTGTGCTGCAGGAAATTAGATTCTAACCTTCATATTTGAATAAAATATTCCTCACTGTCTGACGTTAAATCAGACCAAAGATTTCTTCTTTTAGGTTTGAGAATTATTGAAGCTGGAACATTTTTGGAGACTTTTTTGCTACATTTCTTTGAATTCAAACGTTTATCTGGCCAGCATCAGGGATAATTGACCTTTGACCTGAAGGATTTGGGTCAAACCTCTTGGGTTTCTTTATTCAAACCTCTGATGGGTGAACAGAAGCCACACCTGGAGCGCACTGCCCTCCGGTTTGGTAAAATAAATCAGGATGTGAGGTTCTTCCTCTGGATGTGTTTCCAGATGCTGGCGGCGCGTTTCTCTGTTCAGACTGTTGGACATGATGTCCAACCATCACCTGCTGAGGACGGAGACGCGTCACGGTGCAAAATGGGCAGGGGGAGCCAAGAACCAGAAGCTGCTGAAGCTGAAGGTGATGAAGCTGATGAAGCTGAAGGTGATGAAGCTGCTGAAGCTGCTGAAGCTGAAGGTGATGAAGCTGCTGAAGGTGATGAAGCTGAAGTTGCTGAAGGTGATGAAGCTGCTGAAGGTGATGAAGCTGAAGTTGCTGAAGGTGATGAAGCTGAAGGTGATGAAGCTGAAGTTGCTGAAGCTGCTGAAGGTGATGAAGCTGCTGAAGCTGAAGGTGATGAAGCTGAAGTTGCTGAAGCTGCTGAAGGTGATGAAGCTGCTGAAGCTGAAGGTGATGAAGCTGAAGTTGCTGAAGCTGCTGAAGGTGATG
>NW_006801970.1:0-1419 GCF_000485575.1 Poecilia formosa
AGTATTTATTTTCACATCTTCTTAACCAAAAAAACCACAAGACTCATAATTAGTCCATTAAACCAGTTATTTCCGTCTCACGTGGCCCTGTCAAAGTAAAAAGTCAGAGTGAATCATTGCGATGTGGTGCAGTTAGGCCCTGCTGAGGGTGAGGCTGCTCCTGGACAGCTTGTCTCCGTTTTGAATCTTTTTCTTGACCTATTTGTTGTCTTTTGTTTCTATTTTCCTCCAGCAACCTACGGACGTGGAGCACGAGTGGCTCCGGAACGGAGCCAAGATGGAGGAAAACGGTTTGACTTTTGAGACCAAAGCATCAGAAACTCAAGACGACAAATTTGTCTGCAAAGTTTTCAATGAAGTCAGCTCTGAACCCAGTGAGCCTGTCGCTCACAGCTGTGCTAAAATAGGTAAGTGTGTTTGTGGTATCCGCAGGACGATGGGCTCCATTGTAACCGCCGCTTGAAACAAATCATTTCTTTAGAAAAAATGATGCTGATTATAAGTGCTCATGAGAAAATAATTATTATTATTTACTGATCATCGTTAAAGCGTATTTCTTTTTTTCCTGTGTTTTAATCTATCCCAGATCTTCCCAGTGTCTGGGATCTTATTGGTGGTGGAGGAGGTACGTATTTAAAACCCTCGAAATTCATTTTTTGACTTTAAAAATAGCTTTAGTGCTTTAGGTCTTTGAATTAAATCTAAACTTAAGTCATATTTTGGCTTGCAAATTGTTTCCGTACTCTTAAAGTTCAGCTGTTTTGTTTGTATTTTTACAATTTTCATAGAAATTAACACGAACTTTTATCATTTAGTATAGGACTGATTGCTATGAGATAAAGGTGAACTGTGAGGTCAGGTACCATCTTCTCTTAACCCAGCTCGTCTTCTTCTGTTTATTTTTTTTTTGTCTTTCCGATCCAAAGGTTGTGATCGGTTTGCTGCAGTGGGTGGAAGCTTCATTGTTCCTCTGGGATACCGACTAAAACCTACCGATACTCTGAAGTGGAAGCTAAATGGCAGCATAATATTTAATAAAAAACCAGGAAGGATATCTGTTGGGACAGAAAGTGACATTAATGCAGACGGATCCCTTAAACTGGTGAACCTGAGGGAGAACCAAGCAGGACTTTACACCTCTGATGTTTTTGACGAAAATGGAAAATTACAGACCCTAAAGAGCACAAACCTATGTGTACTGGGTAGCTACAAAATGTCTTTTAATTTCATATTATTTATCTATTTTGATAATTTTCTTTGTTTCCTCATTAAAACTGACTGGTTTCTTTTTCATCCACAGATTGTGACCAGTTCGCTGCAGCAGACAGAAACTTTGTTGTTCCTCTGGGACACCAACTAAAACCCACTGATTCTTTGAAGTGGGAGTTTAATGGAAACATGTTATTTTATAAAAGATCA
>NW_006801971.1:0-1417 GCF_000485575.1 Poecilia formosa
TTTCAAGTACCATTTTGTGTCCCCTGTTGCTGCTTATTATAAACAAGTTATTTCGTCCTGCAGTTTCAGAAAACTAATTTATGACCATTGTTAATGTCCCAGAATTTTCTGAGTTCAGACTACATTAAACACTTGAAGCTCTGTACACTGGAGTATGTAGGCATTTAACATCCTCAAAGTCTCCGATGTTCCAAGGACAAAGTCATGAAATGTTCCAGCAAACTAAAGAGCTAGACCTAAATGTAAATCAAGTGACAATGAAGTGTTTTTTATTCTAGATACTTAAAATCTCTGAAGCGTCTACCTAATTACTGTCAGAGGTTCAGATAATGATGGACAGGTCTACATACCCACTCATTTCTATATTTAAAGCAAGCTCTTTGCATGTGCTTTTAATGTTTATTAGCCATCAGCTTTCCCCTTGAATAACACCTGCAGACAGAACAATCTAATAAACTTCAACTAGGTGTACCAAGAGTTATTCTGATTGAAGCAACATAATTAAAAAGCCTTATTTCAGTAATTTTGAATTTTAAAAACACAAGTGAATAAGACTTGTTCTATGGGTTTTATTTTACTTACTGCAATCAATCTTTGTGCTTTTGAGCTACAGTAGGTTTATTAGTCATTTTAAGTTGTCAATTTCAAACATGTTTCTTGAAAACTATGTATGGACATGCGATAAAAACCATGACTGAGGCGTTTTAATTTGAGGAAAATTGCAATTAGCATAGCTGAACTAATTCAATTACTGTTATACATTTCTCCAGCAGAAATATTATTGCTGCTGCAACCCTGGAAGTTATTAATTTTGTTTTGATTTTTACTCTTCTGCATTGATCTCTGAATGCATTATGTTCTGCAAAACATTCCAAGAGGATTGAAGTGAAGAAGATCCTTTTCATTTGTGTATGTCTGTGGAGGTTTTTGTTTGTTAATCTCTCTTGCACACTCTCTGCTATTGATCAACCTCACTTCCTGTAACACAAAAGATTTTCATATTAATTCTGAATGAATGTAGATGTGGAAGCTCTCCTGGGAGGATTCACCGAAAGGATTTAGGGGCCGACAGCAGTACGGCACTGCTTCCCTGCAGCAAGAAGGCCGGGGTCACTGCATTGAGGATTGTATGTTCTCCTTGTTTATGCATGAGGCTTCTTTTGAGTTCTTCAGTTTCATTCAGGAATCCAAAGAGATGCATGTTGGATTTAATGTTGGATTTAAACTACTACCCTAAGTTGGCTTGAGAGAACGCGTGTCCTGTGAGTTTTCGTGTCTTTGATGGACTAGGGACGCTTACCAGTCTCTTTTCCGGTGGACTGATTGAGATGAGCTCAAGCAACAAAGCAAGGGCAAATTTCTACAGCATTTTCAAAACATAAGTTAGAACATAAATTACGTTCAATACAAAACAAGA
>NW_006801972.1:0-315 GCF_000485575.1 Poecilia formosa
ATCTTTGCATCATGTTGTAATATTATTCACTCTTAAGAAAACATGTCTCGATTCTGTGTTGTCTCGATTCCTCTGTGCATGTCTGAGAAATCCTTGATTCTCCTGTGGCAGCCATTCAGGTGTGCCTAAACGCTTTCTCTCACAAAGCGCCACACACTTCCTCCTCAACTAGTCCACCGCTGTACGAAGAACTAGTTACAAAGTGTCAGCTGTGAGAGAGTTGGGAGTCCTGATTGCGACAGAAATTTCTACAAAATAACAGATTTTTTAAATTTTATTTACTCTTATAAAGTAGAAGCAGAACTTTACAGTTTT
>NW_006801973.1:0-1398 GCF_000485575.1 Poecilia formosa
AAGACATAGTTCTATGAAGATACCGGCGCAGAGATTGCTTTTGGTAAAGAGATTCCATCCACTGATTTAAACAGGAAAACCAACATCAACCCAGAAGTAAAACCAAAGGTCATCATCAACCCACCTGAGCAGCGGGATGTGAACCTGAACCGAATACATTTTAACAGTGAGTGTACACTGGATCTAACTTCAAATTTCTGTTTATAAATTGGATTTCCTTCTCTTTTCTTTTTGTGAAAATCCTTCACATAACATTTATTGTGAATTGGTGCAACATACATGAACTGAATTGAATATATAAGCTGATTTACTGAATATTTATCAGAAAAATAAATAAATAAATAAATGAATGAATGCTCCAGTTTTATGTCCATGCATGCTGGGTAAAGAGCCTAAAACGTATTGCTCTTTGAGGCTGAAACATCTCCAATGACATTCCACTGCCTTCTGTTGTTTCTTGAACTCTGTGGCTGTACAACCATCAAAACTTCACCTGGGGTTTATGTAAGTTTGGTAATCACATTCCATTTTACCAAAGGAATGGGTAAAATGACAAATGCTTTCAGAGAAATATCCGTGCACTGTCAGAACTATTAGCTGTTTGATGCCCAAGAAGTGGAGGGCTCACTTTTCACGGTGCCACAATACTTGATTGTCTTCTTTTCAGGTCCAAATGTTGCTCTTCACTGCTGCTTTATGTTTTCTACAAGAATGGTGGCTAAAGAACAGATTCGTTCATACCACATCACCGGTCCTCACTGCTCAAAGTCTGCAGTCTTGTAAGTGTCGGGCAGCAAGCAAGCTCATATCAATCACTAATAATGTCCTAAGAAAGTATCTTGTTTTAAGAAAGATACTTTGTGTGGCGTAACAGAATTGTTCTCATTCTGTCACGTTACAGCCTCAAATTTAACTTTAAATAGTGTTAATGTTTGGTTTTTATTTGTGTTTCCAACTCTACCAGCTTTGTTCTTCTCTTCTGTTGCAGGTTTGTCATGATATCAGGGAGTTACATCTGTGTGAATCCAAAGCTCTTGTGGGTCCAGAAGATCATGAAGGGTCTAGACAAAAAACGATTTTAAAGGCACCAAGAGCCCAATTTTGCTTTTTTTGTGTTTTGGTTTTTTGTTTGTTTGTTTTTTGCTTATTAGTGGACATGATGATTATTTGATTCTCTGAGGATTTTGTCTGTGCATGATGTCAACAAACAACTGACAGCCTCTAACTTTTATAGTGGTTTCTCTTTTTGGAAAGACACAAAATATCAACACAAAATCAAAAACAGAAAAAGAAGATAAAACAGATTACATCAACATTACAGATCATCTTGCATGGTATTGAGAATGTTATTTGCTTAACCCTAAAGAAAAACATGAGTTGTAACTTGGTCAATGTATA
>NW_006801974.1:0-1388 GCF_000485575.1 Poecilia formosa
GCTAAACACTTATTGTCATTTCCTACATTTCTCATTTTAAGCTAAGACTACACAATATGCTATCATGGTTGGTGAACTATAAAAAAAATAAAAGTTTAACCTTCAGAAGGCTTCAAACATTTACAATGTGGCTACTTGCCAGCAAAGTAACAATACATTTTGCTGTAGTGTAAATATTTTTCACACTTTCTGAATCTGCAAAATTGAAAACTAGGAGCTAACCACGATAGCTCCATTTGAACATCTAGTTCACAAACAAACTGATGGAAAGAGGCACATGCCTGATCAGTTGGGCTGATGGTACGATATCATCAAAGAGGAAACCCAAGCAGGCCGGCTCGCTGTGCTGCTGGGGGGCCCCTTCATAAACAGGCTGGTTATCACATCACTAACATTTATTTAACCCTTCTGCAGGAGGTGTTCACTTAGAGCGTGTACAGGGGAGAGAGCTGTTTGTGACGTCTTCAGCTGGAAGGCTGAAAACTTCAACAAATTCCATACACGCAGACAGTAAATTCAGGCAGATTTGTTTTTAAGTCCAGTTTAGAAACTGAGTGATACTCTTTTCTTAGCAACAAGAAACCGACCTCCATCTCCAACAGCAAGCTTGCTCTCTCTCTCTCTCTCTCAGGCAGGGAACTGAAAACAAGAGAGACAGAGGCTCTCAGGTCAACAAATGAAAGGATGAGTGGATGAAAGACTTTCGGGGTATGCTCCTGTCCTTGCATACAACTCCCCAGCACCATTCCTTACCCATTTTCAGTGAGACAGTCTGAGCAGCCCTCTCCCACACATCTCCTCATCCCCGCGCCAGGCCCCGTGTTTTCTTAATTCATTTCTTAAAGGAAAGAAATGTGGCCCATACCAAAATAAATATAGTGCTCTTGGATCAGGCCGTGCATCACAGCGATAGCTCCTCAGAAGCGGCTGTTGTTTTAACAGGAGGAGGATGAAACTCTTTGGCTCTGCAGAGTGTCTGTCACTCAGCTCTCCGTCTCTGTCACACGGCAAAGAGGAGAAACATGCATGACTCAGACTCAAGCACATTATTTTAAAGCGGAAAGCTCAAACACTTAAGGCTGAAATCGTATTCGCTCTGCCTCACATGGGAATAATCATATGAATAACGTTGTTTGAGACTGATCTTTTTTTTTTTTTTTACACCTTCGCAGAATGCTTCTGCTAAATATGATGAAATGCAGACTGTAGATTTATGGTAGATGTAATTTCTCTTTTGCTGAATAATGTTTTCGACTGATAATGAACTTGGATCACATAGAACATCTTTGTTCTAAGGAGAGATAAACTTCTCTCAAGTCCCCATGAACTTATGGTTTGGAAGCTGATAGTAAATATTTATTGTATTTTTTCATCATTTTCTATGTATT
>NW_006801975.1:0-1371 GCF_000485575.1 Poecilia formosa
ACACTTTGAGTAAGTTGAGCTACCTGTGCTTCTTTTACTGCTTTTATTCAGCAAAGAATAGTCTTCCTTACAAATCATCTTCAGGCTGCCCTTTTTTCCCCTTTTTTAAGACCTCGATGGGAGAGTGCCTTCATGTAGGGAAACGAGTACGACTGAGCATCTGCTGCTGTGGTGCCAGTTTTATTTACTTTCGGCATGTAATGGCATTTCAGTTCTAACCGAGCGCTGCTTAATAACTTCATAAAGTGATGGTAATGGCATCATTTTCAGCTGTCTCTTTCTGTTGCTCATCGGTGCTTTGTATAATTTAAGTAGTGCTGGTGGATGGCCATAGCGTAAAGTGGATCAAAGTAAAAAAAACATTGTACACTTTATTTTTGTGTTCGTTGCATCATAAAATAAAGTGACTTGGGGTTCGGCTACGGAGTTGTAAGTGCTTAAAGTCAAACGTTATAGGCAGTTGTTGTAGCGGGAAATAATGGAGGATACAATAAGGTACTGATGTTGAAATCTCTAAAATGGCCATCTGCGGGCAACCTCACTTTATATTTTTCTTTGCTGCGGGCAACTTATGTTTGCCATCAAACTATTCCCTGCTTTAATCTGTAGTGCAAAGAGGAGACCATTGCCTCCCTGTAGGAGAGCAGAAATGTTATCTTCATCCTTTGTTTTTAACACCGCCATCATAGTGCCATGTCTGGAGGTGATCCTCTCAGACTCTTTCAGCTTACAAAGATGAAGTCGCTGTGTTTTTAGATGTTAGCATCACCAGAGAAGTGGATGGAGGATGGAAATTGCATGCCAGGTGAAACGAGATGAACAAATTTTCCTCCCATTTCCCCTCCGCTTCCCATCACATCTGTGCTTACTCATTCATGAAGCCTGGGTTTTGACATTCCATACGTTGGTGTGGAGATATTTTCTTTTTCTTTTTCTTTAAAAAGCCATTCGGAAGGAAGAAAAAAAAAAAAGCCAGTCAACATTATTCAGGAGAGCAGAGGAGGAAACTTTCTGTTTTCAGGACATCATCACAGCCATCAATCTGTATTCACATTCTGACCTGAGTTAATCAGACAATTCAAGATGGCCTTGAACATATTCATTTACAATAACCTCCATAAGGGCTTTGGGGTTTTCACTGAATGAAAAGGCTCACACTATTACATACAGCATTTACTCAAGTGGGAACTGTGAGCATGCTCTGTTTGCATACTCCATTAATGCACACTGAGAAGAGTCTACACCAAATTCTCCTCTTGGAGCCAGGCAGGGGCTTAAATAGAACAGCTACATCAAGGGATTAATAGTGAGTGAAATCAAGGAGCGCTTCATTAGCAGTTCTTCATTTGTCATTAGCTACTTCACACGAGA
>NW_006801976.1:0-1369 GCF_000485575.1 Poecilia formosa
ACAGGCTTGATGCGGGAGACATGGAAGGTGGGATGGACCCTCAGGGAAGGAGGCAGCTGGAGGCGGACGGCCACAGGATTCACCACCTTGGAGATGGGAAACGGTCCAACGAAACGTGGGGCCAACTTCTTGTTTTCTACCCGAAGGGGAAGGTCCTTGGTTGACAGCCACACCCTCTGGCCTACAAGGTAAGCGGGGGCAGGGATCCTGTGTCGGTTGGCTGACCTGGAATATACGGCAGATGTAGTTAAGAGAGCCCTGCGGGCCTGTCTCCATACCTTGAGGCACCTCCTGGCTGAGGCATGGGCAGAGGGAACCATGGCAGACCGTTCCTGCAAGGAAAATATAGGTGGCTGAAAACCATAAACAGCATGGAAGGGAGACAACCCAGTGGCACTGGAGGGAAGTGAATTGATGGCATGCTCCACCCAAGGCAGATTCTGTGCCCACTTGGTCGGATCCTGTTCGCAGAGCATACGAAGCTTGATCTCCACTTCTTGATTGAGACGCTCGGTTTGACCATCAGTCTGCGGGTGGAAACCAGAGGAAAGGCTCACCTGGATCCCGAGCTGCCTACAAAACTCCCTCCAAAAACGAGAGACGAACTGAGGACCACGGTCAGAGACAATGTCCATGGGAAGTCCATGAAGTCTGAACACCTCCTTAGTAAGGATCTCACCCAACTCCTTGGAGGTAGGCAACTTCACTAGGGGAACCAGGTGAGTCATTTTGGAGAAGCGGTCGACTATCGTGAGTATGATTGTGTACCTGTTGGAGGTGGGTAACCCAGTAATGAAGTCCATTGCAATATGTGACCAAGGCCGGTGGGGGACAGGTAGAGGGTGAAGAAGACCTGCTGGGGGTCGACGAGAGGGCTTGGCCTGGGAACAGACCCGGCAGGCAGAGACAAACTCCTTGACATCCTTGGCCATGTTCCTCCACCAGAAGCGTGACTGGACCACCCTCAGGGTTCTGACTACACCAGGGTGACAAAACAATTTAGACACATGGCAGAGCTTGAGTACCTCAGGGATGAGATGGTCAGGAACGAACAGACGGTGGAGAGGACAGCCTGGGGGGGCCCGTTGCTGTTGGTTAGCCTCCCTGACCCTGTTCTCCACCTCTAGACGGGTTACTGCCAGCCGAACAGACCTTGGAAGAATAAATTCTTCTGAAGAAGTCACTAGTTCATTCAGGGGTTCATGAATCCTGGACAGCGCATCAGGCTTCACATTCTTGGAGCCAGGCCTGTAGGACAAAGTGAACACAAAGCGAGAGAAAAAGAGAGCCCACCTGGCTTGCCTGGTGTTGAGTCTCTTAGCTGACTTGAGATACTGGAGGTTCTTGTGGTCAGTCCACACAAGGAAGG
>NW_006801977.1:0-1367 GCF_000485575.1 Poecilia formosa
GTAAACAATATGGCCGCCATATGCAAATTAGTCCTTCCGGATATATGCCCCATTCACTTCAAGAGGTAAATTTGGAGCACTGTTTCTCAGCAACCGTGCAACCTAGCAAGTTGAAACTTTGCATGCAGAATCTATCATACAGCCTCTAAAGGATGTTCAAAGGGCAACTTAATCAATCAACATGGCTGAACACCATCAGCCAATCAGCATTCAGCAGACATTTTGGCAGGCTGAATGTTGCCCAATCTGGATGATATTTGGCAGTTATGTTCAGGTGGAGACACTGTAGTGACCTGCAAAGTGCTGAAACAATCCGCCCACTGGGGGGCGCTGTTCCAAAAAAACGAGTATATGTCAATCATGCTGTACTATTTTGACATCTAATTGTTTTTGCCATATTTAGTACAGTGGCTCTGACAAATTTCTCAATACAACTATGTTTAAAAAGTGCTTTGTTCATTCATAATTGCTAATTGTTTGAAAATAGCTATATTGAAACTACTCTCTGGATATTTGGCCTATCACCTCCATTTCAGTCTTGCTGCACACTGTAGAGTCTCTAGGTAAATGTTCATTAAAAACATTTGTGAAAATTTCACATACAATACTCTCCAGGCATCAAGCAATCTGTGCGTCCTTGGAATTTCTAACCTAAATTGCTGTAACTCTGCAGTATTTGCTGTAATCTCACAATGTTAAAGACCTCTGTACAATATCACTCTGATGAAGCGCCATTTAATACAGAACTAGATTAAGAATAACTTGACATTACATGTCATATCAGAACATTCACTCCTTTGTGCCTCTTCTCAACATTAATAACAGGTGAAAGACTTTTGATCATTTTAAATGTGACAGAATGTCTCCAATTGTGTTAGACCTTCTTACACATCACCATCCTATGCTCTAGTAGGCACCATTGTGCTAGTTGGTGCTTGATGAAGCGCCATTTAATTCAGAACTAGATTTATAATAACTTCGTAATTACATGTCATATCAGAACATTCACTCCTTTGTGTTAATTTAAACTTGTTTGGTCAAACATTTCAGCTTGTTCTGCAAAGGTTCAAAGGTCAATCTGAATACCACTTTGTGAACATTCTGGTTGAAGCCACCTGATCAATACCAATAACATGTAGACACCTTTTGACTAGTTCTAACTCACTTAATGAATATCCTACAAAGTTCACTAGATTTACATGTGAATTTAAGCACTGATCAGGTTGAAAGGCCTCTGCTCAACATTAATAACAGGTGAAAAACTTGATAATTTCTAAATGTGACAGGGCATCTCCAATCATATTAGACCTTCTTACACATCACCATTCAATGCTCCAGTAGGCACCATTGTGCAAGTTGGTGCTTGA
>NW_006801978.1:0-495 GCF_000485575.1 Poecilia formosa
CTGTGTTTCTGACTGACTTTTTCTGTACCTAAGTGGTATTGCCAAATTAACAGATCATACAATAAGCTAAAATACTTGGAATAAATGTATGTTTCTTGGCTGTTGACACAAGAAACAAGCAGTTCTTTTAAAAAGTGTAATCTTTACTGTGACTTAATTTGCATGAGATTCATCCCATTTCAGCTTGTTGTCTAGCACAGTGCCAAGATATTTGTAATTAGTGACAGAATAGTCTCTCTGTGAATGACTGTGGCAGAGAAGGGTTGTGACCTTCTAAAATCAATGGACATTTCCTTATTCTTATTAGTGTTTAAATGAGGTTTGACTTATTGAACCAGTTGAAAAGGGAATATAAAAGTCAACCACAGCATCCCTTTCATTTAGGAGGCTCACCGAAGCTGAGTTGTCCACATATTTAATAAAGTGCCTGTTAGGTAAAGTGCTAGTGCATGAAGTACAGGTGATAAAACATGCCTGCTTGTTGTCATTTTAGCA
>NW_006801978.1:1399-2268 GCF_000485575.1 Poecilia formosa
TATAAGTCTGACAGTTTGTTCACCAAGTTACTGTGCTCTCTGAGAGGATCTGTGGTATAAGTATTTGACATTGTTCCATGCCAATGGTTGACTTTAGTCTCTAACAAAATGTGGGTCATCTACCAGGAACACTACAAAGAGCATGAGTTTCTGTAGTGTAGTGGTTATCACATTGGCTTTACATGCAAAAGGTCTCTGGTTTGAAACCAGACAGAAACAGATTTAGTTTTTTTCTATTCATCACAAGTGTTTACTAAAGGTCAACAAGGGTTCTGTGGTGTCATGGTCTGTACTCTGAATCCAGGCATCTGAGTGCAAACCTCAGTTGAAATTTTCATGTTACATCTCACATCATCAACTTTGAAACCTCAAACTTAAACAAAGCAGACAAGTTCAGTTCCTGTAGTGTAGTAGTTATCATGTTTGCTTTACACACAAAAGGTCTCTGGTTTGAAACCAGACAGAAATGGTTTTTGTAGGTTATGCATCTCTTGGGGGGCAGTGAGACAACAAGAGCCTTCCTCTTTTGTGATGGTTCATTTGCCAATCGACTTCAACGTAGGCTTCCTTGAAATCGAAGCTCATTATAAGCCTCTACAGAACTGAATGAGGGAAGTCAACCTTTTGTCTGGGGTGTGTTTTAGCAGGGATGCACTCCTGATTTGTACCGTCAATGTGGCCCGTTGAGGGTGGCCAATATGCTGAAGTGGCCCTTGGTGAAATTGAGTTTGACACCCCTGTGCTAGTGCATGAAGTAGAGGTGATAAAACAACTCTGCTTGTTGTCATTTTAGCAGAGGGAAAACCGCTTCCTCTGACTCACTTGCAAGTCCATAACCCAAAATTCATTAGCCAGCATGTCTGCAAGAG
>NW_006801979.1:0-1355 GCF_000485575.1 Poecilia formosa
GTAGTCACTTTAAATCTTGGTGGGTCAGGTGAGGCAAAAAGCTCAAATGAATCCACAAAGACCTCATTTTCCCCAGTGGTTTCATTTTGAACCTGTGGGGTCTCTCTGAAATGAACCGAGCGTTGTCGTCTCTCTTCATGGTTTCTCTCTCTTTCTCTCTCTTCTCTTTCTTCTTCTTCCTGCAACTCATCAAACTCTGCTTCCACCTCTGGGAAGTCAGAAGTAAAGACTGGCGATCTCCCGACTTGGGAAGTTCTTTCTTCCTGATCAAATTCACTTCCTTCCTCGGAATCAGGAGGAGAGGGAGAATTAATATGCCCAGGAGGACTTTGCTCAACTGGACGAGGAGAACCTGTAGCCAATTCCCTGACCGCAGATGAGCCAACACAGCTCTCTGTCATGGTGGCTATGGATCTATTTCGCCTTGGTTTTGGGCTGGTAGAAATGTGCCGTGCATCTGAAGGCCTTGGCCACTGTTCTGCAGGCGGGGTCATTGAGGTCGACGCTTCGCGTCGCCGTGGACCATTATTCTGAACTGCAGTGGAGGTGCTGGGAATTGGTTCTTCATTTGCCATCTCAGCTGGACCCACTCTCTCCAGAATCAAGGCTTCAGCATGATCTATTTCATCTCTTTTAATTCGTGGCATGTTCCGTTTTGCCCAACGAACTGCCACTTCAAATGCCTCTTTCCACTGAGGAAGAAAAAAAGTTGGAAGTTCATCCAAAAGGTCTTTCAAAGTCTCCTCATAGTGCTGACTCAAAATCTGGTAAGTAACTTGACCCCAGTTTTTTGCATTTCCAACAATCAGATCCATGGTTGCCCTAGTGGGCAAGGCCGGTTTAATCATTCCAGCCAGCGTGTCAACCATTCTAGAGATCATGCGTGGTTCTGGTTTATCGGGTGCTTGGGTGACATTTTGAAGATGATGCACAGTTTTAATGATGACATGCATTTTGCGAACCAGTGCTCCAAATTGTGGTTCTGCTGGTTGGCGTATGAGATCAGAATCTCTGACTGCAGGGGAACGCTCTCTCCTGGGTGATCGTCGATAATCACCACGGACCGCTGCAGCAAATGAACGGGACTGATCAGTTATGGTTCCTGGATGTCTGAAAATGTTATGTTATTCAAATATGGATCTTGGTTCTGATCCAGAACTTTTTTGTTTTACTGTGAATAAACAGAACCAAATGGCAGCGGAGACACTTTGAAGGAATACTGACATCAGCCTTGCTTGAAGAAAAATGTTCAGACATTTAAAATAAATCTGAATTGAATTTCTAGAAGAAATGTGCAGTTAATTTTTTCTCCACTAGATGGACTGCTGAAGGCTGAGCAGCTGCATATATGATGC
>NW_006801980.1:0-1353 GCF_000485575.1 Poecilia formosa
TGAACTGGTTCAACTGGCTGAACTGCATGAACTGGTAAACTGGCTGACCTGAATGAACTGGTAAACTGGCTGACCTGAATGAACTGGTAAACTGGGCGGAGCAGCTCAGAGCTTACGGGGTTTGAATGCAGCACGGTGAAGAAGTCTGGGCTGCACAGGAACTTGGCGCTGGGCGACTGCAGCAGCAGGGAGAGGCGTGAACGACCACTGGAGTGGGCCACGGCGCTTTCTCTGCGATATTCTGCAACAGATTCAGGGAACGGTCAGAGAAACATCTGGACCAGCCTGTGGAGGCGACCAGCTGCTGTGTCAGAGGAAACGGACCAGAGATGGAGTGAGGCATCAGCTCGCCCTCCGGCTCCGGCAGCTCAGTGGAGGATTCCTCTGACCGCTCACTGCTGGTTATGGTCCTCCTGATGCTCTGGTATCTGTCAGCAGGAGAAACAAACTGTGGTTAAATTAAAAAACATGAAGAAAGCAAAGAAACACTTAGCTGATCAGATTTTCAAGGGTTAGGATTGTGGGAAATTTAACATTTTAATCTTTCCATCGTGTTTTATGTTATTCCCTTAGTTTTCCTTTGATTCTTTCATGTTTCCACTAATAGCAACCATTCAGCTGCTAAAACACCTGGGTGGGCCTAGCCCCGCCTTTAAGGCGCAGCTCCTCCCCCACGCCGCTCCTTCAGACTAGCCAGCAGCAATTAGCAAGCAGCTGAGCTCATTATAGGAGCTGCTGCTCAGAGCAATGCTGGCAAAAACATTAAAGGGTTAAAGAGGAGCCATGTTGGGACAACTTCCTGGAGGCGGAGCTTCGGGAAGAGCAGGAGCTTCTTAAAGAGACAGAGGCCCAATTTCCCATTTTTCTGTTAAGTCATATTTGATATTTATAGCATTTTTATAACAACTGAAGGAAACACAGTTACTGGGCTACAATATAAAATGGCTCCATGTGGCTGGGAAACAATGAATCCTGCCTCTTTAAAATATTGATCACTAAAAAGAAAAAGATTTCTTTCCAGACTCCAGTTTTATCTGGTTGTCAGTAATGAATCCCACCTAAATGATGCTTTGTGTTGCCATGGTTACCTGCGGTTGAGCTGCTCCATCTGCTGGATGGAGTTGGAGCGGGTCAGGCCCTGCGGGGCAGGCGGTCCGGTGGGCCGCTGCCACGTCGTCGTCCTGTTCACATGATCCACGAAGAAGATCCGGCCGTGACTGTCGATCCGAGCCTCCCAGTCTGAGCAGAGACATGAGAAGGAAAGGGTTAAAACCTCTCAGAGAAATCAGTTTGTGCTGCATCCAGCAGCAGAGATCAAAACATGGCAGAATATTATCAAATCAATATGTATGT
>NW_006801981.1:0-1350 GCF_000485575.1 Poecilia formosa
TGGGAAACATTTATTCATCTGGTGGCTTCGTTTACATTCAGGGTTTCTGTTTTCCAGGTTTTCTGTTTCTGAACACTTTGTTCATCCAAAGAGGCCGGCATGAAACCACCTGGACCATCCTCAGGAAGTTTGGTTATGACGACAACCTGGAGCTGACTGATGACTACCTGTACCCCGAGTTAGTGCATTCAAGACATTTATTATTATTATTATTATTATTATTATTCAGAAGATTTTATGGCTCGATAGACAGAAAATGGGCAGAAAAGATGAAATCAGGACTGATATTACGTTGAATTTATCTTGCTCTGTAAGGAGTTCAGAAAAGTGTTTCAGATTCACTGGCTTCTGGTTAAACGGCCTCACATTTCCTCCAGTTTTAAAACTGAATGAGTTTGATGTGAGCGCATAAATCCATGTAATCAAATGAAAATGTTTGTTTAAATTTCACACAATACGCATTCTGGTACTTTGATTAACTTTCTCTGCTTTCTTCCGTAGTTTTCACATGTATTTTGCTAAATTACGTCGATCAGAAATGATATTCAGTGTTTAACCTCAGGAAGTAAATCATCGAGTGTTTGTTCAAAGTTTGTTTTTGGGTTTTATCGTTAGTTTTACCAGCCGGCCCTTTAAGGACGTCCACAATCTGGATTTGGCCCAAAATAAAAATGAGTTTGACTTTCCTGATCTGTAATAACGATTAACGCCACTAGATGTTCCAGATGTCTGAAAAAATGAAGAGTATTTTCAGAATTTCTATCATCATTTCAAATTTCCGGTTGAATGTTTCTATTGTATAACTTGATAAACTTGATTATTTGTGTTTGGAAAAGTAAAATTCTTCTCATTCATCGGCTGTGTTTTCAGACTCAGAGTTCCTGTGGGCTGCAGCACAGAGATCAACCAGCAGGGCCACCAGTTCCTGCAGCAGCTGTTTGATAAATACGACGAGGCGAGTCCCAGAACAGGAAGTCGGCCGGTAAAGATCGTCTGATTTTACTGAGTCCGGCTGTTTTCCTGCTCAGGATCAGGACTCGGCCCTGTCGCCGGCGGAGCTGAAGAACCTGTTCTGCGTTTGTCCCTACATGCCGTGGGGCGCCGACGTCCTGCTGGCCGTGCCGACCACGGATCAGGGCTACATCACCAACCAGGGCTACCACTGCCAGTGGATGTAGGTGACCGAAACGCTCAGAGAGAAGCCGAGTTCACACAGCGGGACGATCCGTTATCCCAGAGCTGATTATCGGCACGAATCTTTACGATGACCGATAATCCTGCTGCGTTAAGTATCCAAAGATTTTACTCAAGCAGGAGTTAAACATGTTTACCCAAGTACAAATAAAAACT
>NW_006801982.1:0-1347 GCF_000485575.1 Poecilia formosa
TTTTTTCTTTTGTGTTCTAAGCAAGATGTTGAAGGACGCTCAAAATGGTTTGTCCTTGTTTCAATTCTTTGAAATCCTGTTGTTGCTCAGACATGAGACTGCAACTGTCTTGCATTGAAGAAAAGTGGATTTATTCTTTTGCATGACTATGAAACAGGAATTACAGCATAAGGTGATGAAAAGAAGCAACTGGTAAATTTTAAAGCTGGGGTTTCTGCTTGTGTGGCACTTTACTTTTGAACATTTTGACTTGCAGCTAATGAAATCCCAACATAAACCATTGAAAGCCAGCACACTGAACCATTTTAAACGGGATTACTATAATGCTTCTTGTAGCCTACACAAATGACAGTTGTCCAGCAGACAATCCCACCCTCCCTAATCCTAAAGAGGTCATTTTAGAAGAAGCTGCCTGCTTAGAGTGCTCTCTCAAAGCATATTAGTGGAAAGTTGAGTGGAAGGAAAACATGTGGCACAATAGGGTTTAGATGTGATGTGTGTCCACACTGCCATATATATCATTATCTAGTTCCATAAACATTAAAATAGTTGAGGTTCAGCTGCCAGAAAACCCGACAGAGAATATAAGAGTGAGATGAGACACCAACAGGCCGGACAGTGGTGATGAACTGGGCTTGTTTACTGCCTCAGTAGAGATGAGGTAGTATTGCTAAGCCATTATTCATGCTAAAAAGTGTCAAACAAATACTAATTTGCATGAACTGTACAATGCGTACATAATTTCCACATTAAAAATTTAAATTTCATTCCTGGTTTCCATTAGTACAATCAACACAATTAAGAAAAATAAAATATATCGGTTTATATGTACAATAAGTGAGTTTCACTTTTTGAGGTCTAACACAGAAACCATGCAGCATTCCATTGATAATCTTATTAAAGTAAAACACCAAAGAGAAGACGTTTAGTTTTATCTTTTTTACTCTATTCACGGTGAAGGAGGACCTCTGCTCCCTCTGGCTGTAGAAGAAGCGCCTCTCTGATTCCTTACTACTGTCGGAGATACAGACTACCATGCATACTCACACTAACGCCTACAGCCAATCTCAAAGTACTGGTGAATTAAACATGTCTTTTGACTGTTCAAGGAAGCTGAAAAAAGGCAAGACTGAACAACTCTGCAGGAAAACAGATTAATTCAGGGATGCCAAAAATCCCCTGAAGATTGTTTTTTCAATTAGTTATAAGCCATTTTAAAATTTGAGTTGAAATGTTTTTCAGTTTATTCCCCAAATAGCAAAAATCTTTTATCTCTGGACAGCTGACAGCAGGTGGCAGAGCTGCAGCACAGAGGAGAGTTAGCAGAGAAATGAAAACTTATATATA
>NW_006801983.1:0-1343 GCF_000485575.1 Poecilia formosa
TGACCATGTGAAAAAAGTTTTCTCGAGAGTTTTGAAAATGTATTAAAATTAAAAAACAAAGAAATCATATTTACATAAGTATTCACAGCCTTTGCCATGAAGCTCAAAATTGAGCTCAGGTGCATCCTGTTTCCACTGATCATCCTTGAGATGTTTCTACAGCTTAAATGGAGTCCACCTGTGGTTGATTGGACATGATTTGGAAAGGCACACACCTGTCTATATAAGGTCCCACAGTTGACTGCATGTCAGAGCGCAAACACCAAGCATGAAGTCAAAGGAATTGTCTGTAGACCTCCGAGACAAAATTGTCTCGAGGCACAAATCTGGGGAAGGATACAGAAAAATTACTGCTGCGTTGAAGGTCCCAATGAGCACAGTGGCCTCCATCATTCGTAAATGGAAGAAGTTCGGAACCACCAGGACTCTTCCTAGAGCTGGCCGGCCGTCTAAATTGAGCGATCGGGGGAGAAGGGCCTTGGTCAGGGAGGTGACCAAGAACCCAATGATCACTCTGTCAGAGCTCCAGCGTTCCTCCGTGGAGAGAGGAGAACCTTGCAGAAGGACAACCATCTCTGCAGCAATCCACCAATCAGGCCTGTATGGCAGAGTGGCCAGGCGAAAGCCACTCCTTAGTAAAAGGCACAAGGCAGCCCGTCTGGAATTTGCAAAAAGGCACCTGAAGGACTCTCAGACCATGAGAAACAAAATTCTCTGGTCTGATGAGACAAAGATTGAACTCTTTGGTGTGAATGCCAGGCGTCATGTTTGGAGGAAACCAGGCACTGCTCATCACGAGGCCAATACCATCCCTACAGTCAAGCATGGTGGTGGCAGCATCATGCTATGGGGATGTTTCTCAGCAGCAGGAACTGGCAGACTAGTCAGGATAGAGGGAAAGATGAATGCCGCAATGTACAGAGACATCCTGGATAAAAACCTGCTCCAGAGCGCTCTTGACCTCAGACTGGGGCGACGGTTCATTTTTCAGCAGGACAACGATCCGAAGCACACAGCCAAGATCTCAAAGCAGTGGCTTCAGGACCACTCTGTGAATGTCCTGGAGTGGCCCAGCCAGAGCCCAGACTTGAATCCGATTGAACATCTCTGGAGAGATCTGAAAATGGCTGTGCACAGACGTCTCCCATCCAACCTGATGGAGCTTCAGAGGTACTGCAAAGAAGAATGGGCAAAACTGCCTAAAGATAGGTGTGCCAAGCTTGTGGCATCATATTCAAAAAGACTTGAGGCTGTAGTTGCTGCCAAAGGTGGTTCTACAAAGTATTAAGCAAAGGCTGTGAATACTTATGTAAATATGATTTCTTTGTTTTTTAATTTTAATA
>NW_006801984.1:0-417 GCF_000485575.1 Poecilia formosa
AATATTCATGAAGGCTTATTCATGTTCATGACAGGTGTTATGACATGTTTATGACAGTGTCATGACAGTCTTATTCACCCCCTTCAAATAAAGTGTTACCGTGTTTTTATCTTTTTTTAACCTTTTTTCTTTTTCTTTAAAAAAGTTCTCTTTATCTTTCTCACTGTTTATTCAATGTCACAGGCTGTTTTTATTTTAATTATGTAAAGCACTTTGAAATGCCTTGCTGCTGAAATATGCTATACAAATAAAAGTTGATTGATTGATTGATTGATTGATTGATTGATTGATTGATTGATTGATTGATTGATTGTGTCCAGGAAGATTTCAGCTGATTGTGAAATGAGATTTATTAGACGCCTCATCTGGAGGCAGAGATCATTACCCAGTTTTCTGGAATATTCTCCTGACTAAGAA
>NW_006801984.1:1306-2220 GCF_000485575.1 Poecilia formosa
TTGTTTGGATGTAATGATCATTCCTGGAGTCTGAGATGCTCTGATCGTCATGGTTACTCTGTCTGTCACAATAACATAAAAACTCGTCTCTCCTCCTCCTCCGTCTCTAACAGAGTATCAGTGTATGTGGACTGTCCTGCTGGCATTCTGTCCTTCTACAGAGTCTCCTCTGACTCACTGATCCTCCTCCACACCTTCAACACCACATTCACTGAACCTCTGATTCCTGGATTTACAGTCTGGTCCACCACTGATGCCTCTTCAGTGTTTCTTTGCTGATTTGAGTCTAAAGATTTTCCTCTTGTCAGAGAAACTCTTTCACTGTTGAACAGATGGTTCATCTCTACTAGTCTGTCTTTCACTCAAACACATTTTCAGATTCATGGATTAAATCTTCTCCACAGTGAAATTCAAGTCTTTCATAAAATTGAAGCTTAAATTATTCATATTTTTCTGTCTGTTTCTCTCTGAATACCAGGATGTTGTTTTTCTTTCTTTTTTTTCCACTTTCATTCATCAGTCAGATTTTATTGAAATGTTCAGTTTTTCTCAATCACTGGATATTTTATGTTTCTGTCGTCTCCTCTTTTTCTAAATATGTCAGATTAAAATGTTAAATGCTCCTTTTGTACGTTTGGTGCAGTTATATGTGTTAAATATTTTGTAGAGATCTGGAGAAACTCAAATCAAACCAACACTGAATCTGTCTATATACTGTCTATATACTCCAGAAGAAAGATGTCTGAATAATAATGATAGCTGCATTACTTTCATCCAAGTAATGAAACATTTTTTACAATGCAGACCTTAAAATTGTATGATTTAGTAGAGATTATAACAGCATTAACTATATACAAAACCTATAATTTTGTATCTTCAATGGTGTAAACAAAAATGCTTAGAAATTAAAATTA
>NW_006801985.1:0-1326 GCF_000485575.1 Poecilia formosa
AGCAGAAAGCTACTACGTTGTAGCCACAACTGCCCTGGGGAAGGCTGACAGGCATGAGGCTGTCATGCACCAGCACCACTGCTGACCACCACTTAAATGAGTGATAAGCAGAATATTGTTAAAATGTTTACAAAGACTGACTGAGAGAAAAGGCTCTTCACATCCGAATGTCTTTAAACTTCTCTTTTTGTTTATTCCTGGAGCTATGTGTTACCCATGCTGCGATTCATCTCTGTAAGAACCTATTCATAACAATAACGCAAACTATGCATAAAATAAACACTAAAAACCTTCTTTATGGCTTCTCATTAAATAGTTACTTAAAAGAACAGAGTACTCAATGCCAATCTAAAACTGCTGTCAGAAATGTTTATTTTTAGGGAAGAAAAAAACAAAAAAAAACTTACCAATGACTATCAGTTTATATCTTTTGGTCATATGTTGGTTGTTAGTTAATATTTCCAGGTCATAAAATCCGCTGTCTCCATATCTCAGGTTGCTGATGAACAGATTTGCAGAACGCCAGTCAAGAGTGACCCGGTCTTCAAATGACCCAAAGGATTTTTCTTCGCTGCCATCAAAATGCACCACTTTGTGAACGTTGTGTCCTTCTACACGCTTCCACAGAATGTCAGTAGGGGATTCTTTGTTGCTGAAGCCTGGGATGTCGACTCCCCCCCCCACCGGTTTATATATTGTATCTTGTCCAGAAACTACAAAGATAATTTAAGTGAGAGTAGACATGTTAAAATGTAAAAAGATTAGTACACTATACAAAACAATGTAGTAAAGTAGAATTTCAAGCCCATCCCTGATGATTTGTTTATTCAATCATTGGGAAGAAAAAAAAATAATGACATTCCTAGATTTTTATCCTTTCAAAAAAATATATGGCCCACACAGTGGAAAAACAGAAGATATTACCAAAAATTTTTGGTTTAGTTGGTTTTAAACCTAGAAATTAAATAAACCGCCAGTGAAACTAGTACTTTTTTAAAAATCAATGAATTATTTACTTAAAACAATTATTTACTTAAAACAAGCTCCTAGATCTTGCTGAAAAATGATTTGGTTTTCCTTTGTTTCAAGCGTCTTCAGATATTTGCACTAGAAACTAGAGCAGAACTTCTTGGTAAGATATTGCATGTTGCAGTGTAAGCTCTTCAACCAGTCATTTCTAACTCAAAACATGTCCTGCCTCCTATTGTCAACAACGTCCAAAAAGTCAGCAAGATTTAATTCTTATGGGGCCTAAATGCCCTTTAAAAAAAAAAAAAAAAAAAAAAGTTATGTTTTTCACATAAATGTGAAAACTTCAATTTATTA
>NW_006801986.1:0-1321 GCF_000485575.1 Poecilia formosa
TGTTTGCAGCCATTTTCACGTGTGAATGTAAACGTTGAGTTGAGGGGCGTGGCTAGCTGCAACTTATTTGTATTTAACATAACAAAGAAGCCTTAAAGCAGCCCATTCTGAAAGGAACTCAACAGAGGCAGTAATGACTAAAATCTTATCATCTAAGAATGAGTTTGTGCATAAAGATGTAATGAACATGTTTGTGTAGTCCGTAGACGTGTCCTAGCCTGTTTGAGGAGGCATAACGGTCACCGTCACTAACAGCTGGTTTCCTGCGTCGTCCTCAGGAAATCATCAACTTCAACTGCCGCAAACTGGTAGCTTCCATGCCTCTGTTCGCCAACGCCGACCCCAACTTTGTCACCTCCATGTTGACCAAACTGCGCTTCGAGGTCTTCCAACCGGGCGACTACATCATCAGGGAGGGAACCATTGGGAAGAAGATGTACTTCATCCAGCACGGCGTCGTCAGCGTCATTACGAAGAGCAGCAAAGACACCAAGCTGACGGACGGCTCTTATTTTGGAGGTGAAGTTTTCACACACCCCACTGGGCAGATAGAGAGAGGAGAGGATGGGGCGGTGAGGCTGATTTAACATGTGCGAAGGAATGGTGATTGTAAGATTTGTTTTGATTTAGTTTGCGCGGGCACTCAGCAGATTAACTTCCCTGAACATTACAGCTGGTTAAAATCGTCATCTCCTTAAAAGGCCTCTAAGAGGAGCAAAGCTCTGCAATCTTTGAGTCCATCTGTGGAGTTTTGCCCTTTGTTTAAAGGTTAAACCTCAAACTTTCCAGTTGTTTTCTTCTTGTTTGCTTCACCTGAACCTCTAACAGTGTGCTATAGAGGCGCACACCACCAAAAGTTACTGTGACTAACAAACAAGCCGATAGAGTGAGACATTTCTAATTATTGTACTCTGGGATTGATATGATTTCTATACATGATCAAAAAAAGACTTAAAGAAAAATGCCCTAAATTAGAACTCTAGATAAATAATTAGATGTTATTCCTATGAAGACTCAGAAATTGAGACCATGTGAGTGTGTTTGTGTCGTGAACTTGCCTGTCCTGGACAGAAAAGGCGATTTATGTGTCACGGTACATTTTTTCCCCTCTCTTTTTCAATGGGGCATTATTTTATTTTTCTGATCTGGCATGGCAGATGAGGTCAGGACAAAAACTGTAAGCTGCAGAAATTGCATTAAGTGCTCCATCTGTGGGGGTTCTGGCATCAGGCGGCCAACATTTTATTGTCTCACACTAATAACTGTTCCTCACTTTTCTTTTGGAAATGGATCTAAAGCTACATGAACTCTGCCTCCATAT
>NW_006801987.1:0-416 GCF_000485575.1 Poecilia formosa
AGGAGGAGATAGATCAGATGTGACGTCTATGAAAAGGAGGAAATGGCGGATTTTAATCCAAATTGGCCGACTTCCTGTTGGGTTTGCACCATTGCTCCAAGAGACTTTTTTGTAGGTCCTGACATTATACACATGTGTACCAAGTTTCATAATTCTAGGTTAAAGCATGGCTTGGGGCTGATTATTTAAAAAATTCTAGGGGGCGGTGTAGAGAAATTAGGCCACACCCATCAACGACTGATATGGATTCCTGTTCGGGGATGAATAAGGATGCATCCTAGTGAGTTTGGTGCAGCTGGGCTGAAACATGTGGAATCTAGAGCCAAACGTATGGCGGCGGCGTTCCCTCTGCTTCGCCGCGCTGCCACGGCCACGCCCTCTACTAAAAACTCTTGGCGCTTTAAAGCAAGTGAGAC
>NW_006801987.1:1266-2171 GCF_000485575.1 Poecilia formosa
ATGGCCGACAATCTGTGATACTTGCACTATGACATTAATTGTAAATTCAGAGTGTCTTGGGGAGCTCTACAAGTGTACCAAATTTCAAGTCTCTACGATAAAGTAAGTGAATAGGAAAGGTCTTTTGAAATTTGCTAGGTGTCGCCCTTTAGCCGTTTCTGTTGCGATTTTTCCGTGGACCTAAAAATACATAATTTTCACGCAGACCTGACGCGTCCGCCAAGTTTGGTGAGTTTTTGAATCTGATAAAGCCCCCAAAAAGCCAATTTATTTGGCGGAAGAATAATAAGAAGACTGAAGAATATTAAACACTACGATTACAATAGGCCTTCGCAGCGCTTAGCTGCTCGGGCCTAATGATTACATTTGGAGGAAAAACTGTGACGGTTGTACCATCCTAACTTAAGGTATGACGGTGGCAGCATCATGTTGTGGGGCTGTTTGGCTGCAGGAGGAGCTGGTACATTTATAAAACAAAAACATGACAAAAGAACATTATGTGGAAATATTGAAGCAACATCTAAAAACATCAGCCAGGATGTAAAAACTTGGGCACAGATTACTCTTCCAAATGCACAATAACCCAAAGAGTAAAACCAGACTGGTGACAAAGTGGCTCAAGAACAACAAACTCAATGTTTTGGTGTGACCATCAAAAAACTCTGATTTGAATCCTGTGGAGAAGTTGCAGGTAGACCTGACATGATTTAGTTCCGTTCTGCCATAAGGAAACAACTGTGAGAAACTTGTGGAAGGAAATCTGAAAGGTTTGATCCAAGTCATACAGTTTAAAAGACAGTCATCGCTGATGCTGACCAAGATGAATGTGGCAACTCCTTCAGTGTTGTACCTGGCTAAGTGCTGCTAGTTGTACCCCTGAAGAAGGTACGGAAATCTGAGAATAG
>NW_006801988.1:0-1319 GCF_000485575.1 Poecilia formosa
AAATGACACCTGTCAAACGCCATGCAGAAAGTACATATGTAGATATATCAATTTCTGCGTTTCTGAACTTATTGTTATTATTATTCGGTTTGTTTTTGTATGTACGCAAGGCTTTGATCTGGAGTAAAAGTAACAAAAATATGTGGCACGAAGTGGGCTGGGTCACGGTGGAGAGGGGAACTGCTTCCCTCGCTGTGGGGCAAAAACACTCTCGTTTCTTTCATCAATTAGAAAAACCTCCCAGCTCGATCCGGCCCCAGGTTCGGTTTTCATTCAGAGCGTGGTTAAAAAAAACAAAAAACCTCAAAACATTCATTTTAAACAGACGTTTCATCAACTTCAGTGTTAGGCATCAATATTTCACCAGTGACGGCAAAGCCAGTTATGTTTGCTTTTCAAGAAACGGGGCTAACTGGGGACAAGACATAAAGGAATGGATCCGTTTCCTTCGCTTCACTTTTACTTGATTACGTCAATGACTAGCTTTGCACCGCAAGCTCTGGTTCCACTTCTACTTCTTTTTCTTCTTCTTCTTCTTTTTTGTTGTTGTTTTGTTTACTTTTTTCGTAGAATTATGAACAATCACAGCCTGATTAGGAGACAGCAGGAAACAGCAGCTCCAGGAGCTTACGCCTTTGCCAAACTAATAACAGCTGGGAGTTATTAATAAATAATACAAACCGGTTGCGCATGAGCGATGCTGACTGGATGGTGATTCCCAGCGAAAGACTTCACGTTAAGGTTTTAAACACACCGAGAACTGGGTGGAGGGATCAATTAAAATGATTAAAAAAAAAAAACTGGCATTCATTTGTGAAAAAAATAATATTTAAATCCTTTTAAAATCAGTTACTGTAATTTAACATTTTAGTTTCCAAACTAGCAGACTGAGTGAAAACTCCTAAAATTTGTAAAGAAAAATAGAGTGTAAATACAGGGCGGCGGGGGGGGGGAGGTGAATTAAGATTATTTTGGCCAAGAGGGCTTTCCGTCAAGACAATAAATTGGACAGATGAATCAGCGTTAGGTTCTTAAATCTTAATCTTAATCCGTCTGTTTACATAAAACCAACCAAGAAGAAAACGGCAACATACAAATAATTAAGTAAGTAAGTAAATTAATTGCAAAAACTGAATTAAAAAATTAAAAAATCGGGATAGTTTGATGGAAAACAACGATTTTTTATTTATATATATCAATATACATTATAAAACATGACGTTTAATGATAAATAACAGTATACATTATATAATATTTAAAATAGTGATAGTTATTCTTACTGCTTTGTCATTATTATTATTATTATTATTATTATTTAT
>NW_006801989.1:0-1317 GCF_000485575.1 Poecilia formosa
TCTGTCTCTGCAGAGCCTCCAGCAACGCCGCCAGCAGTTTGTCTTCTTGCTACGGGTTTTCTTTCCTTCTACTTTTTTTTATTTAAATTATTATTATTATTTTGCTAAATCGACATTTCTTAAGCAATTACTCCCAAAATCTGCAGCCTGGTATATTGGAGTTGCAAAGCTTTGCATTTTTACCATCAGCAGTTCATCGGCTTTTTCATGAGGGGAGATTAGTTTAATTACCATTAATGAGGATCTGTGGCAAACTTTACCTCATGTGTCACAAAGGTAAATACAGCAAAAAGCAGAGTTTCTCCTGTGTGGAGTAAAACCTGCATGATGTTCAGAAGAAAGACGAAGAAATATCTGTGTTTTCACAGAAATGGTCCACATTGTTTCCACAGACATTTAAAATATAAAACACAAGAGTTTAATACGAACTGCAGAAGTTTATATAGAAAGAGACAAAAAAACGTCAGAAGTTAAAAAGTAAAAGGAAAGCATAGAAGAAACGAAGGCATAATAAATCCTAGAAGGAAATTTTTCCACATTCATCCAAACCTAGAAAATGTTGTGATCAAATTCCAGACAATCATAAAATCCCAATGAAACACATTCAAGTTTGTGACAACATGACATTTGATCCCCATGAAAACCAGAGATTCTCCCCGTTTCCCTGAAATCCTGCTGGCTGAGAAACGAATCCAACTTTTTGTTTCTCGTGTCTCAGAGAAACTTTTGAGACATTTTAGGATCCAGATGTTTCACATTTACTCTGGATGCATCTCTATCTGGAGCCGAGAGCAAAACCTTTACGATCAGAGGCGCTGTGGGAAAACCCTGAGGGGCAAATAAAGACCAGGGGAGGGGGCAAATGGGGCTGAAGCAATGACCCTTTGGGAAAGCACACACACACACACACACACACACACACACAGAGAGAGAGAGAGAGAAAAAACAAACTGTATGTAAACATAAAGAGAGGCAAACCCAGCCCCATTTCTGTGCATCTCTCCCTCTTTCTCTCTCTCTCTCACACACACACACTCACACACACACACACTCTCCCACCCTCTTCCCGCATTCCTTTCCTGTCTGACACACTTCCAGTAAAGCCCACCAGCACTTCAAACGGCCCACTGCCACCATGAGCCTCCAGACGTCAGCGCTGCTAAAAACTCTCAGCTCCGCAAGAAAAACAAAAACATGAGCTGCTCTGGAAAAACAGGCTACAGGTGCTGATCACTCTGCTGATCTACTGATCTGCTGATCTGTTGATCTGTTGATCTGTTGATCTACTGATCTGTTGATCTGTTGATCTGTTGATCT
>NW_006801990.1:0-1316 GCF_000485575.1 Poecilia formosa
ATGCTAAAACAAACAAATACTAGGACTTCTCTCACCTTTGTATTATAGAATTACTTGTAGAGTATGCTCAAATAATCACTATAATATTTGTAATAGGTTGTTTCATTTCCATCCCACTAATCAAGGTTTTGGTAAACTTAACTAGGTTACATTAGGTAAAACTAAAGTTATTGCAGAGCCTTCCCAGCTTTTGTCACATTGGAGCCACAAATTTCAGCAGGTTTTATTTGGAATTTTACTCAAGAGACCAACACAAAAAAGCACATAACTGCAAACAAAAAGAAAAAAAAATATGCAAACCTTTACATTATATGCATCTAGAAAATGTGGTGTTTATAAGCACTGGGCCCTTCTGAATTGATGCTTTTTATAACCACCTTTCATTTCAGTTACATCTTAAGTCTTTTTATGTGTCTCTAGACTAAAATCTTTAGAGCTGCCACGTCTTTAGATCCATCCATTTTTCTATCAAGTCTGTAGTAATAGTGTTAGTGTGAATCTTTTTATTTATATTTATATTTATTTAGTTATCGCTTGTTTTTTAATCCTGTCAGTGATTTTGAGTCAGGGGTGGAGAGTACAGACTTTTATCGCAATATTCTGTGGTACCTTTGTGATTACCACAAATCAAATCCTTTTTTAGGCAACAGTGTGGCTGTGACTGCCGGGTACAGCATTCATTGCACCACAGACGTGCTGTTTTTGAAAAGCATCTCCCTTTTTAAAATAGGCTTTTTCAGGACACCACTTTAAGAAGTGTGATTTATATCAGTAAAATGCAGACAGTAACCGCATTTCATATTTTCAAATTTGGGAGAAAATGGTAAAAATAACATTACTGATGATACTGTAAGTTTTTTTTTCTTATTTAATATTAATTTAAAATTTTTGAGGCAATGAAAATTCTTATCATTATAAGTTCTTCATATGGTATGCATACATGGCAAACAATACGATAAATGCCCACCTCTACTTTTAACCTTAGAAATTTGCTTTTTCAATAAACTTTACTTTTACATTACATTTTTGGCAGATACATTGAACAGTGGTACATGACATGTTTAAACATTTGGACATTGTTTAAGAAATTAAACTTGCTTTGTCTATTGGTCTTCATGATGCTGTTTTTCTACTTCTCTAACAAACGGAGACCTTCACAGAACTGCCGGAATGATACTGAGATTAAATTACACACAAGGGGAGTCTTTACGGATGAATGACTTCTGAATATATAAAAAGGGCTGAATTAATTTTAGTCTTTATTTGTAAAACGTTTTTTTTTTTTATCATATTTTCCATCGATTTCATAACCGAAT
>NW_006801991.1:0-399 GCF_000485575.1 Poecilia formosa
TGATCTGGTATTTTGTATTTTTATCTTTTTATTATCTTTTATGTTCTTTGATAATCATTATTCTTTTTATTATCATTTAATTCTTTCTTTGTTTGATAAAACTTATTCTGCTCAGATTATTTTGCTGTAATCATGCTGCAAGCTCATGCAGATCACGTGAACAGGGCGTGTCACCGTTAATTATACGACGGTAACGATGCTCGGCTCTGGAGAACCCAAACAACTCTAAGTTTGTTTTTTTTGTTTTCACGACATGAACTATTAGAACCAAGACCAGAACCCGCTACGAGCTGAATAATAGAGCAGGAAATGTCCAAAGAGCTAGCAAAGAAACCACAGGCATAAACAATAGACGCCTCATGGACCGCTCTGGCCTATTGTTGCTGACATCACGTAGAG
>NW_006801991.1:1399-2305 GCF_000485575.1 Poecilia formosa
AAAGAGACCACCCACGGAGGGTGAGAAGGGAATTTTTTTTTTTTTTATACTTTACACACTGGTACACTGGTGTGTATATATAGTACATTAATCAATATATAACTAATCCTATTTTAAGAAGAGCAAAACATGATTATTACTTTAAACAGTTGGATAGACATAAAAATAATATTAAAGATATCTGGAATAATTTAAACAGTGTTATTAGAAAAAAACGGTATTTGAAGGGGTTGAATAAGACTGACATGACACTGTCATAAACATGACATAACACCTGTCATGAACATGAATAAGCCTTCATGAATATTTATGACTGTTGTCATAAAGCGTCATTCGGTAAATTATGACACTTTTAATACAAAGTTGACATTATTCAAAATATCTTTATGACAACTTGACATTAACCAATAAATCATTACTGTTTAAACTTTACCTTTAATAACATAAAATTACCTAATTTTTAAAGTCCAATCAATAATACTTTTATAACAGTGTCATGACAGTCTTATTCACCCCCCTTCAAATAAAGTGTTACCGAAAAAACGTCAGGCATATTAGTTTTCCTCAACTAAAACTACTTGAGGAAATGTTTACAAACATTGGAGATAAAAATATAAATAGCATGGAAGAGATAGTTCATCATTTTAATAAATATTATGTAAATGTGGGACCTGAATTGGCTGAAGAAATCCTGCAGCCCACTGAACACGAAATATTTAATGACATATTAGTAGAAATCCAGATTCCATGTTTCTCACAGCAGTGGGGGAAAATGAGATCAAAGATATAGTAAATAAATGTGAAAATAAAAGGTCAACTGACTATGATGGTATTGGCATGATAATAATTAAGAAGGTGATTGTGGAAATTATTCGGCTGCTAACCTATATCTATAACCTGTCAATT
>NW_006801992.1:0-1300 GCF_000485575.1 Poecilia formosa
TGTAATGCATTGAATTTCCCCCTATTCTGATTTTTTGTGTTGAAACTAACTCAAACTTTTGGAGGGGGGAAAAAGTCTAGAGACTTAATTTTTTTCCTCCCTTTTACTAATTCACAGATTCATTTTCTATGTTGTTTTCCTGTTCAGAATTGGAGAAGGAGACTGGATAATTTAGAGCCACCAGCTCATCTATTCCTTTTTTTTTTATTTTTTAGGCAGATTCATGCATCTAAAACCTGTATAATGACGCTGCATCAACGGATTCTCTTTTTGTTTGTACAACTGATTTCTTTAAAACAAAATGTTTTGGGTTTTTTTCCATTAAAGAGACAACAATTTAAATTGGTATTTTCTGAGCATGTGTTTAACACCAGCATGTTTCTATGTATACAGATTCAGAAAGAGCAGCTGAGAGAGAGCGGTGACTGACCAGGACTCTGACGGTGTTGTTGAGGTCTCTGGTTAAGTTAGTGCAGCCAGCATGGCAGGGAGAAATGTACTCAATCCCACTGGAGTCACAGACAGGATGGAAGGCGCTCTCAGGACAGAAGCAGCTGGTGGAGCACTTGGGTAATGACCTGCAGGGGGCAGCACAGTTCAACCAATGCACATTAAAGCAACCTAAACCGGCATCAGTCTTAGTAAAATGCAACACAGATATGCGTTATGGGGACAGAAATCGTGGGATTTCTTTGCCTTAATCTTATTTTCCAGTTGAAGGAAGTCTGAAAAATAAGATCACTCTGCTATGTCACAGTTTTTGTAGGACTTTCATTTCAAGTTAAAAGCCTGGCCTGTTTCCTGCAGGATTGGATTGACGGTATCTATATTTTTAGAATGTTTGTAAAATATGCTACTAAATTTTGTCGTACTTTTGAGATAAAAAAAAAAAAATCTGACATATACAGCTGAAACCAGAAGTTTACATACGCCAAATAAATTTAGACATTTTATTCTTTCTTCTGAAGTTAAATCAGAGTAAACTTCTCCTGTTTTAGATCAGTTAGAATTATCAAAAATGATTTCTATTTGCTAAATTTATCATCTCCACCAATGCCACAATAATAACAGAGAGAATAAATAAGATATTTATTTATTAATGCCTTCAACATGAGCAGTTTACATACAGAATGATTGCTTAGATTCAGATTTCTTAGATTCAGCGGCATGTAGCTAAAGGAGCAACATTTAGCCAGCTTATCTGTGACCCTTTGGAGAGATTTAGAGATAAGCATGTGTTACAAATATGCAAGCACAAAGCTTTTCTCTGGTGCAAAACCTGATCTAAAAACAAAAGCTT
>NW_006801993.1:0-318 GCF_000485575.1 Poecilia formosa
ACCGCTCCAAGATGGCCGCCGTATTTCCTGCGCCGGAGCGGTCAATGAGGCGTCTATGCTTATATTATGTCTATGACTACAACTCTATGTGGCTGCTTGGTTCCATGTCCTCCCCTGCTAGTTGGATTTCTTTCAAAATAAATACCACCAGTGGCAAAAAAAGCGTGAAGTTCATGTTATGTTAGGACAGGAGATGAGATGTTTCCATCCCTGAAATTATGATGCATAGAATCACATATCTAAGTCTAAACTATGTTACAGAGTAAACACAATAAAAACCTGCTTTATCTGTGGCATTGTTCATTAAAATGGCACATT
>NW_006801993.1:1199-2181 GCF_000485575.1 Poecilia formosa
ATAATTTAAAGCAATGTTAAGAGCGTTGTTAATGAAAGTACTCTCCCCACATTCTACAGATGGGTGCATACTCACCCATCTGTAGGATAGGATATCCAGCTGTTCAAGAGCTCATTTGACTTCCTCTCATACCTTCTCTACCCCCTCAGTCTCACTCCACCCATCCATCTCCCCTGGCCAAGCCTCTCAGCTGAAGCTTGTCTTGGGCACGGCTTGGCTCACGACTACATGCAGATGCCCATGATGGATGCTCAAAGAGTTGACCCCCTGACCAATGAGCCAACGGGCAAACAGCACAATGTCTAAAGCTCTCTGCCAGGAGTGATATTGATTTTGCTTTCCATGCACTTTGGAAACCAACTCCAAAACTCCCCCTATCTGTCTTAGATTGGAAGAAATTCAATAGACTTTTGATGTGCACTTTGCATTGTTGCTAAGGAGACAGCCCTGTGGAGCCTGAAGTTTTGGGGGAGAAGCTGAACAATGCAGATAGAACAGCGCAAACTCCCACACACTTGTGCTGCTCAGGGAAAACATGGTACATGCAAGGTGGAACTAGCTGCTGCTGCTGAAAAGGTAGGGAACAAACCAACTGACCTCCTGAATTCCTTATGGGTCTTGTTCAAGGCCTAGTGCCTGCATTATATTATATTTGCAAGAAGAAAAAATATTAGAAAACCATTTATCAACCTTCCAGCAGAAGTGTGTATTTGTTTAAACTGAACATCTAATTTGTTAGCATGAATCAAATAGACATTCCATCACAAAGCAAGTCTATGTAGCTTTGATTCTTTTTAAATAAGATTGGTTCTAATACTGTTTATGCTTATTATTAATAGTTTGGATGAAAATAGCACCCAAAAATAAACCAAAGTTCTCTTCCTGAAATGTTAGCTTATTTCTTCAATTTTTGCCTGGAAGTATTCAGACCAGTGGTGGGAAGTAACGAAGTACAAGTACTTCGTTACTGTACTTAAGTACA
>NW_006801994.1:0-1070 GCF_000485575.1 Poecilia formosa
AACCCACCGACAGAGGGACAACCTGCTACCACCGTCGTCCAAATGAAGCTTCTATCTTCTTCAGCCTCAGCTAAAGCGTTAGCCTAATCCGTCAGCATCATCCATTAGCCTCATCCGTTGGCGTCATCCGTTAGCCTCATCTGTTAGCATCATCCGTTAGCGTAATCCGTTAGCCTCATCCATTAGCCTCATCCGTTGGCGTCATCCGTTAGCATCATCTGTTAGCGTCATCCGTTAACCTCATCTGTTAGCCTCATCCGTTAGCCTCATCGGTTGGTGTCATCCGTTAGCCTCATCTGTTATCCTCATCTGTTAGCCTCATCCGTTAGCCTCATCGGTTGGCGTCATCGGTTAGTGTCATCCGTTAGCCTCATCCGTTGGCATCATCCGTTAGCCTCATCGGTTAGCGTCATCTGTTAGCCTCATCCGTTGGCGTCATCCGTTAGCCTCATCCGTTGGCGTCATCCATTAGCCTCATTGGTTAGCGTCATCTGTTAGCCTCATCCGTTGGCGTCATCCGTTAGCCTCATCAGTTAGCGTCATCCGTTAGCCTCATCCGTTGGCATCATACGTTAGCCTCATCTGTTAGCATCATCCGTTAGCGTCATCCGTTAGCCTCATCTGTTAGCATCATCCGTTAGCGTAATCCGTTAGCCTCATCTGTTAGCATCATCTATTAGCCTCATCCATTGGCGTCATCCGTTAGCCTCATCTGTTAGCCTCATCCGTTGGCGTCATCCGTTAGCCTCATCTGTTAGCCTCATCCGTTGGCGGCATCCGTTAGCCTCATCTGTTAGCGTCATCCATTAGCCTCATCCATTGGCGTCATCCGTTAGCGTCATCCATTAGCCTCATCTGTTAGCCTCATCCGTTGGCGTCATCCATTAGCCTCATCTGTTAGCTTCATGCGTTGGCGTCATCCATTAGCCTCATCTGTTAGCCTCATCCATTGGCGTCATCCGTTAGTGTCATCTGTTAGCCTCATCCGGTAGCTTTGTTTCCATCCAAATGTCAGGATGAATTCTGATATTTTTTAAATTTCTTCTCCATCTGCTGGTTCAGAGAATCAA
>NW_006801994.1:2070-2293 GCF_000485575.1 Poecilia formosa
GATGGGAAGACTTTTACCACTGAGGGAGAAGCTAAAATATAAACTAAAATCTAAACTTCCACTCCTGGTGAACCTGGATTAGCTTCAGTTCATGTTTCTACAGCTTCCCGGTTCTTATATTTACGGGGATGTGAATTAATGTGTGAGCAACAGACAACCTTAATTTCCCTACGGATTAATAAAGTTTAGCCCAACATGCTGTTCAGGGATCGTCCTTCTTGTT
>NW_006801995.1:0-1291 GCF_000485575.1 Poecilia formosa
ATTAACCTCATGTTGAACGTTTTACCTGTATAAATATTACTCTATAAACTCTATAAACTCTTAAACGTCCCTCTTGATGAAGGCGTTTTCTGAAACCTTGAGTCAGGATATAATCTCTGCAGAATTAAAAATTATGTTTAAATAAAGTTTAGCTCAGTTTCTTTGCTCATTATTTTAATTCTTCTGGCATTGTTGCTCCCAGCAGGGAGTCCGTCCTGCTTCTTTCTTCTTTCCTGTTGCTGCAGGTTGTTTTACTCTCCGCTTATAAAACCCACATGGTAAAATCCAGTTAGTATTCATGCGGCGGCTGCCCTCTGCCTTATATATTTGTCATTTAGAGGGAAATAATTAGCTAATGGAGTGTGTGTGTGTGTGTGTGTGTGTGTGTGTGACTCAGGTCAGTTAGTCTGAGGCGAATTTCTGGTTTAAAAAAATCCATCCAGCACCTCCACTCCATTTCGCCTGAATATGATTTAACTGGATGGATGCTGGCCGCTGCTGCTTTTAAAATAGACTCTCCAGTTGAGTTTGTTCACTCGGAGGAGCCGCTGCCATAAATGATATAATGCGGGGAACGTTATACGTATCAACACTAAAGCTCCTCGCTGGATATTTCTCTTCACTTTTAAACAAAAATTGCTGGAAATAAGCCGCCTTTGTAATTGTGAGGCGCTCCGGGGGACGCGTTTGCTTTTATTCCTCCACCTGCTCATTGAAATTTCATTCGCACAGATAAGTTGCAGAGTTGATTTGCTCCACAGACCACACTCGTAAATAATAAGCTTGCGGCACGGCAAGGCGGAAATGGACAAAATAAAGTATTTTAAAAAGTCTCTGAAGCCTCCTCACGGAACAACTCCCATCCGCTACCAAGAAGATGCACGGCTCTCTTCTTACGTGTTGCCTGTCATGTCTTTTTATATCGGACAAGAGTGCAGCGGCCCTCCGGTGGTTTGCTTAGAGAGCTCCTTTTCCCACAGTTGCACAGATTGTTTGGCTGCAGAGGAAACAGCAGAGGTAATCAACTGGATGTTGCTGGTTGGCTGGTTCTTGAAAGTCAGCAGCCAAAGTCATGGAAACATGAAGGAAGTTTGTGTGAAGAGGCTGTTTTCATTTCGTCTCAGACAAAAACATCAAGAGCGACAACAGAAATATGATCAATATCAATAGATAAGACATCTGATAGAATAGTGATTTTGTCTTAAAAAACACTCTTCTAAAAGATGTTTTGGGCAAAAAAATTCTCAGGTGATTGCTTTAGAACTAGCTCACTCACTCTTTGGTTACCTAG
>NW_006801996.1:0-1290 GCF_000485575.1 Poecilia formosa
AATTTAATTGTGATATGTGGTATGGTGTGTAGAAGAGCAATGCTATGAAACTAAAATTAGTTAAAAAAACTAAATAAAGGTGATACTTGAGCTATGTTTAGCTATTAAAAAAAACTGATTAAGATAATGCAAATGCCTAAAGTTATTATTTTAATATAATTTGTTATATTTTTCTGCCGTAATCTCTCCAGGTGTTGGCCAAAGAAAGTTGAAATATGTTTTCATTTTCCTTTGATTCCCAAAGCTAGATCTCAGATTCACAAATCCTTCTATTCCTTTAAAACCTCCAGTTAAACCTTAGATGGCATAAATGATTTTTTGACACATTTAACTTCATAGCCCACATGCTTTAACAAGAAGGCCTTCAATTTGGTCCAATGATTTACAATACAATTTAGTGGGCATCAGTAGAAGAAGAAAAATGAAAAAGCCCAGCACAGCCCGAGGCTTTTTGATATTGGCTGTAAAAGAAAAGCCTCATTTTCTGCATCTCAGCTCTATTTTGTTTGAACTGAGATCTGAGTGTGCGGTTATGGTGGAATATGTTGAAACATGAGCGGGGATGGAAATATCTGGGCATAAATATTACTAAAAATGTGGCTTCCACAGATGAAATCAACGTAACTACTCACATTTTAGTTGGAGAGATTATAATAATACAATATTTCACATTGAAAATTATACAACAGGTTTAAATCTAACAAATTTAAGCAAATTTTTAACAAACTGAATTTTATTCAAAAATCATTAGCGAAGCAAATCAGGTAGATCTTAACTCAGTTCTACAGCCTATTGACACTGCAATGAATAATTATCACCTTACATTAGAAGCCATAAATACATTGATTATGCATTCAAAATCTACAAAATTAGATTCATTCATTAGTTATTATTTTAAAAGACAAAGTTCATTTGGCACAAGCCTCACCTTCTGACGCAAACAAACAAGTTATGCTCCCAAACAAGAGAATAGATGATACCAGGAACAGCATATGGGCATTTTTTCAGCAACGCTCCTTGTTTGTTAATGGGAAGAAGCTCCACTGCCATTTTAATACATTGGCACAAGAACCGTTTCTCCTTTTATGCCTGATATTAACATCTGTGACCTGTGTCTGACCACCTAATAGGGAAATGTAATTACAACAAATTCTAATCATCTCAGTGCATCGTAAAAAACGTTTATATATTTAAATTAGAGAAGCACAGTTGCCAACCTGCTTGGAAGCTATGAAAATGTGTTCTTGTTAAGCTTTATTGCTCAGTTGACAAGTCATCTGTGACCAGAAT
>NW_006801997.1:0-1285 GCF_000485575.1 Poecilia formosa
AAAGTCCTGACACATTATCAGACTCAGTGTTTTTTTTTTTTCTAACATATGCAGCTGGATATGCAAAGCAGAGGATGTGTGCGACAGGGTTAATCTCCATATCTGAACAGCACTGTGATTGGTTGGTTGAGTCCTTTAGCTGAGTGTATTTAAAGGAAACCAGCTCTACCTGAAGTCTTCATAGCCATCCTACTGCTGCTTCAGCCTGAGGTGAGTTTAGATTTCTTGCAGAAGAGATTTTACATTATTTCATTGTTAAAAAGTGAGTTGCGTTGAGCCTAACTATGATGGCAAATTGAAAATGTCTGTTTTTGACAGATTACTGTTGACAGACTGTTAATCAAAGATGATCAAAAGTTATATATATATATATATATATATATATATTCCTCTCATGTCCATCCATGCAGCACTTTGGTTGGTCACTTGTATGTTGTATGTTTTTACATTTCTTTCCATAAATGTGTCTCTGTGCTGACGCACTTTGAATGTAAACCAGATGTGCATGAGGAGCGAAATGCTCAGTGTACAGCAAAATGTCAAGCATCTGCATTCAAAGTGAACACGCATCAAACTTGAGGTATCAGACGCGTTATTGACACGTGGAGTGTGTTTGGTGTGAACACACCATACGGATCTTTTCTGATCTAATAAAAGATCAGAAAAAGGGTGTCAGAGGAAACTTATTCACTCTCCAGGTCCAACTCATCACTAACACACCAGACTGGTGTTTGTCTGTGATTCTGTTTGATGTGTTCATAGACAAGATCTCAAGGTTTAGTTGTGGAAAAGAGAGTATCTAATACAGGAAGCCAATCCTGATCTGTGCCCATGGTGATAATGAGGCTTTGATAGCATCATAATGTTTCGCAGACACTGATGTAGTTTGTACCCAGGGATAAACCGTCTTCAGTGAGAACGAGTTGCTCTTATTCTGGAGCCAACGTTTTCAAGATCTCAGGTTCAGCTTCAAGTATCTTTGTATCTTTGTGATTAGGACCTTAACTTTAGCAACAGCAGCACTCTGTTCTGTAGGATGCCTTTAGAGGTAAAGAAGCTCCATCTGCCTCTGACACAACTCATGGTCATATGGTATAAACCCTGTTAGGTAACCTGGAGATACTCCAAACGTCCCTTGTTGGGAAATACCTTGTTAGCACACAGTAGACACTAATTTGTTTCCTCCAAAATACTGAGCTGTATTATGTGTTAAATATTTAATGAAATTGTTCATCTGATTCCAGGTGTGTGGCATTTCTTCAGGGGAAATATGATGAACATCTTC
>NW_006801998.1:0-1284 GCF_000485575.1 Poecilia formosa
TTTCATAAGTTTCTATTTGCTGATTGAGTTCTGCAACAGTTAATTATTATTAGTTATTTTTCTCATCTTTGTTTTCCTTCTGCTTGATTAAACCTGCTCATAATGAAGACATTGCACTTTTCCATTGGTGAAAAATAAATATATTTTACATTCAAGCACAAAGTTGTTTTCTACCCCATGATATCCCAATAAAACAGTTTTAATAATTACAATTTAAATTCTGAATAAATGAACAAACATTTGTGAAAATTATTCTACAACTTAACAAAAATATACAAAAGGAAATAACTTACATACTTGCTTAAAATAAAATAAATATATTAAATACAGCAGTTTACATGAACATGCTCAGCAGGAACAGGAGAAAAGATGGAAGACCCCAGAAACCATCCCAGAGATCAGTGGTGCAGAAACTGAACATGTTAACCAAAGAACAGCATTTACTTCAAACAATAAAACAAAAATAAAATTGTGCACTCTAAAAGCAGGAGCATAAAAACATGAAACTGGATGCAACTACAATAAAAACATATTTGTAACATATTTGGAGATAAACTATTGCACACATCCAATGTCTTTGCAGCAGGACAGAAGCCACCTCTGTGCATGAGAGGGAATATTTCAATTAAGAAATATGTTGGTTTCTAATCTTCATCTTTCAACAGGAACAAACTTTAGAGAAATCTGTTTCATCTGCACTACGATAAACTCTGATATCTATCAAAGATTATTTTAGTAGAAAAAGCAGCAGAGGAAAATGTCAAAACTCTAAAAATCAAAACTGCATTAAGAAAGCGTTATTTCAATTATTCAGATTCATTATAAAATGATGCAAAATGTCAATCTGCAGCTTTTACTTTATAAAATCCTCTATAAAACTAATGTTTTGTTTAATAACTACAGATTATGTTGAATAAAATGTTTTATTCTTTATTCCACTTTTAAGCATTTTTATATTCTTATTTTTGTGTGAATGTACAAGCTTTGATTTCCTGTTGCGCAACAATAGCCTCTCTGGAAGAAGGAATTTATTCTGTTCAGTTTCTACTTTATTCTAATTGTAGAAATCCTGCAGGTTTTTCTGGCAGGAAAATCCACTCAAGCACTCAGCCTTCTTGACTTCATAGTGATTTATCTTGCAATAAACTACCACATAGCAAAAATATGTATTCTGTTTACTGTATCAAAATCATCCTCATGAATTCATAGTTGATCCTCTTGTAAAACATAAGACCTATGTTTCAGAGGCAAACTTTGAAGAAACATTTGACTTATTTGCTGAAA
>NW_006801999.1:0-1282 GCF_000485575.1 Poecilia formosa
CAGATAGCTGCTAGTCGCCCCTTTGGACTGGGCTGAAGTTTCCCAGCTTTCCTGATGGGAATTTGCTTCGTTTCCAGGAATATTAAACTCTGAAGGGAACAGTGTTCATTAATCAGACTCATCAGGTCCAAACCGGACCTGACTCCAGCCCTGCGGCCGCCTTCAGCTCCTCCTATCACTTCCTGTCAGCACTCAACAACTTCCTGACGGTGACCTCAGAGGTCACATGTTACATGGCGACATCACGTCTGCCGCTAACGAGCTTCCCAACAAGGCAGGCTGTCGCTCCGCGTTGGGCCTGTAGCAGCAACGTCGGCAGGACGTTTGCTGCTCTGCAGACGATTTATAGGTCACCTCCTCCTCTGGAAGAGCAGAGGAGAACCTCTGCTTCCGGCTCCGGCTCCGCTCCAGGCCTGTTCCGGCTCCATGTTGTCCAGGTGCATGCTGGGAACTCACCAGGTACTCAATGCTTCAGGCTGTTTAATTTCCCTTTCTGCAGTAAAATATCCAGCTGAATATGCTTTACCTGAACATTAAATCTCCATGGTAACCAGGAAAAGTCAATCGCTTCAGCTGAATTAAAAATGCTGAAAATAACAAAAAGAGTCTAAAGAAACATCACACCAAGATGGCTGCTGCAGATGGAAACATGTTTTCAGACTGGAGAATCTGCAGCGATACAAACATGAGATCCTCGACTCAAACCGAACCTGCAGCTCAGCGTCCTGTAGCCTGATCAACCATCAGCTCATCCTCTCAGCTCGGTGTCAGACGGAGCGTCGGCGTGTCGGACCAGGTCAGCTCAGCCTGCGTCGCCCAATCAGCATCTCTCATGAGGACAGGTAGTGAACAAGGCGGTGGTGCAGAGCACCGTCATGGCTGCTGCTTCCTCCGTCAGATCGGATCGGTCCGACCCGGCAGAACTAACGCCCACAGGACTCATCTCTCTGGCTCACAGCTGAGTCACAAAAGGGGTCAAAGGTTAAACACAGTCATCAGGACGGCGATGAAGGTCAGCAGACCCACAGCTCGTCATCAGATAGATAAAAGTTTAGGAAGTTCTGCTCTAATTTATCCGTTCCTCCTGATTCCAAACTTCTTTCATCCGTCTCTTCTTCTCTGGTCTAAATAAAGACGTTCAGTGTTTCTTCCTTCCTGTTTGATCAGATCTGTTACTTCCTGTTGTCCATCTGCTCCACCTGAACCGTTTCTCCATTGGTCAGTCGCTCCTCTAACCGGTCCAACACCAACCCAGAGGCGGGCCAGGAGGAGGAGAGGAGGA
>NW_006802000.1:0-1281 GCF_000485575.1 Poecilia formosa
TATTGCTTTCTACCATGTTCAATTCACTACTGTTCCTCACATATATGCTTGCATGTGCCCAGTGGTTATGATTCATTGAAGAGACTTGTACTAAAAGTTTGAATGTTCAGATACAACTCTGCTCAGGGTGAATTACATATTTTAATGTTTGAAAAAGTTATCTGATCTCTTTCAGAACAGTATTTGTCTGTTATCCACCTGCATAAGCCTGGAGAAGGGGGTCATCGGCCATCAAGATTTATATTTCAGTGGCTAATAGTAAGTTTTGCTAGTTTTAAAGTGACTGAACCTAGTGTTAGAGTTTGTATAAAGCTAGCTTGTATTTGGCCATTCTGTTTTATTTGCGTGGAGATGTGGAACTGTAAAGAGTGTTGTCTCTCTCTTTCTAGTAGATATGAGCTGCTAAAACATTTTAGACTTCAACACCAGCATATGCAACGTTACCCATGCCCACACAAAGACTGTCCATGTACTTTTAAGACATGGAATGCCTTGTATGTTCATTTCAGTAGAGTCCATCCTAAACAAAACACTCAGGAGCGACAAGAATTTTCAACATACAGTTGTCATTTGTGCACATGTATTGATCTTCCTACAGAGAAGGACTATTTTTCACATATTAACAGACATTTGAAAAGTAATGAAACAGTCAGTTGTATGTTTGGGGACTGTAATTTTGCAACCAATGTATATGGAACATTTCATTCTCACAAGAACAGAAAACACAGTCAACATACATTGAAAGATTTCAAGCCAGATATAGTAAGGAAAGATAAAGTTTCCAAACAATCCTCTCATATTTCTGAGGAGGATGCATGTAGTCAAGATCACTCTTCTGTTGAAACCGACAGTGCATGCTCTGCTCTTCAGTTGCCTAAATTAATTGAGAAGAACCTTGCAGCAGCATTGCTCAAGTTGGAACATTGTGCACATGTGGGAGGCAAACAAATTGACGAGCTCTTAGAGGAACTGCACTACTTGAGTTCAGCAACATTACCCCTATCAATTGACATTCTTGAAGGGGTATTTAAAAAACATAGACTAACATCTGATAGGTCTGTGGTAACAGAAGTAGCCACTGCTCTCTGTACTTCTAACCCATTGTTCAAAGCCATAGAGAAAGGGGGTCCCCTAAGCTCAACTTTTCTCCGCAACAAGTATTATAAAGAAAGCTTAAACGTTGTAGAACCCATTGAATATGTTCTTGATGCCAAGGAAAACAAAAGTTTTCAGTATGTACCTATACTGAAGTCTTTGCAGCAGATATTAAAAAAAGATGTT
>NW_006802001.1:0-986 GCF_000485575.1 Poecilia formosa
TGGCGCCACTTCCTGCACTCTGGCGCCACTTCCTGCCCTCTGGCGCCACTTCCTGCCCTCTGGCGCCACTTCCTGCACTCTGGCGCCACTTCCTGCCCTCTGGCGCCACTTCCTGCTGCCTTTATGCTGCAGGAAGTGAGCAGTAAATAACCGAGAGGATGTTTGGGATTCCAGCGGCGGCGCCTGTGAAACGGGTCCAGTAAACCTAGCGGTGGTTCTGGAGAGGAGGCGACCCGGTCTGGTGTTCCTCTGGTTCTACGCTGCACCAGAAGGTTTTTCTGATCTCGGATCAAAGTTCTGGACTCGGTTCCTCCTTTGTTCTGGTTCAGTCGGGGTTTTCCAGGAAACCTTGATCCATGTTTCCTGTGAATCAGTCCGAGTGAGACACTGTCAGTGTGATCCTATCTGTGTTTAGACCCGGCCTCAGGTTCTGGGGCTCAGGCCCAGGTCTGATCTCTGGGGGTTCGAAACATTAGATGTTCTCACAGAGATGGAGGTGTTTTACTCCGACATGTGAACCAGAACCGGGCCCAGAACCAGAACCGGGCCCACAAGGCCCACTGACCCGTGTTCTCCTCCCTCAGCTCCACATCCTGGTTTCCTCCAGCAGCGTGAAGCTGAAGGTCGACTGCCAGGAAGTGGAGGAGAAGAAGACAAAGGCGGCCGGCAACGTGTCCAGAGACGGGTACCAGGTTCTGGGCAAGATGGCCAAGTCCATCGGGTCCAAAGGCCAGTCTGCCACGGTGAGTCAGCGGCCCCCGAACCACCACCAGGAACCCAGACAGGTTAAATCATTTCATCCCCAATGATCTGGAGACATACGACAAAATACAGACATATCACCTGTACAGGCGAGATATGAAATGAAACATAATAACATGGAATAAATGATAATAACATGGAATAAATGATAATAACATGGAATAAATGATAATAACATGGAATAAATGATAATAACATGGAATAAATCATAATATTGAATAAAT
>NW_006802001.1:1735-2030 GCF_000485575.1 Poecilia formosa
AGAACCATCAGACCCAACAGAACCATCAGAACCATCAGACCCAACAGAACCATCAGAACCATCAGACCCAACAGAACCATCAGAACCATCAGTCCCAACAGAACCATCAGAACCATCAGAACCAACAGAACCATCAGAACCAACAAAACCATCAGAACCATCAGAACCATCAGTCCCAACAGAACCATTGGAACCATCAGACCCAACAGAACCATCAGAACCATCAGACCCAACAGAACCATCAGAACCATCAGACCCAACAGAACCATCAGAACCATCAGACCCAACAGAACCA
>NW_006802002.1:0-1281 GCF_000485575.1 Poecilia formosa
TGTAAATGTGAACCACTAACTATTGATTTACTCAATTGTTTTCATTCACTCAATTAGAAACTTTCTGGGTTAATAAATATGGTTGGAATGAGGGGAAAAAAAGGGGAATTCAGATTAATAAAAATTAAAAAATTGCAATTTTGGTAAAAAAAAAAAAAAAAACAAAACAACACACACGAGTCCTTCAGATTTACTTACGGATAAATCTGACACTGCATAAACATGTGCGTTATGCGTTTCGTTGTGGAAATTTCTGCTATCAAAGTATGAGAGTCCGTTCCAATAACTAGAGAAAGATTCATCTTTGTTTTTAGTCAAAGGCAAAAGCGTTCGAAGACCCATCTCACCCATGAACAGTCAGTAGAAGAGCCCCGAACAACACAGATCGCATGATTATATAGTCACGGCAACAAAAAAAAAAAAAAAAAAAAAAAAAAAAAAAAAAAAACACTAAGTGTGTTTTTTCCACAGATGTGAGAACCACACACTTAATAGGCAAACCCCCAAAAACTCACTTTTGATTATGAAAGATGTCCTCTGAGAAATCGTCAAAAGATAAACAACCCAGAGAGTCGGACATGGGCGCACGGTGTTCTGTTTGTTTGCTATATATAACCTGTGGCCTTTGCCGTTAGATTGTGTTTGGGTTATTTGTGGGGAGCCGGGGGCCGTTTGGCACGTGTCTGTGCCAAACACCGACTCCAGCTAGGAAAACAGTCCAGGCGCTGACCTCCCCGTTCCGGCGGCTGCAGCGGGGTGCACACTCAGGCTGAGCTCTTGCCTTTTGTCAGATAAACTTACCATCTACTGATAAAACATTAATCAGAGTCAACACTGATCACCTTCACGTCCTAATACAGACCATCTAAATTTGGAGACATGACCCAGAAAGTGATTCTTTTTTCCTGTAAGACAGACTTGTCCCTTTAAATGTAGCTTTTCCCCAGAGAATGTAGCCATTACAGATCCATTAAACCACAATGTGCTGAAGTATAATGGAAAACGGTGACTCCAAGCTTGCATATGTTTGGACACTTGGTGTGATATAAGCCTCGGGTAGCATCACACTGAGATGAACTCCAGCTAAAGTCCTTCAAATTATTCAGATTGCAGAAGGTTTCAACTATAAATATATTTTTTATACATTTCATTTAATAAATACTAGGCATTGCAGACCAAGGAAATTAGATTACTCATGTTAATTTGTTTAGTTATGCTTTACCAGAATGAATTAAACAGACTTGATCATGATGAGGGTAAGCCTAATAATACAGAAAGAAG
>NW_006802003.1:0-1268 GCF_000485575.1 Poecilia formosa
ACACACCGACACACACTGATACACACATTGACACACACACCGACACACTGATACACACCGACACACACTGATACACACTGAGAGCTGCAGCAGAGTAACCCCCCCACCCCCTCCCCCAGGCTTCCCGGTTGGCCGACGTCTCCAGGCTGCAGGATGACATCATCAAGGTGAGTCCTGGCTGCAGTGACTCACCTGGAGGTCAGGAGGTCAAGATATGTAATGACTGGTGTTTCTGTTTCAGCTGACGGACAAAATCAAGAAGAAGCAGGAGAGGTGAGGAGCCGGGGGGGCAATGGGGGGAACAGGGTTAGAGTACCTTACTTTTTTCCTCCAGCAGGGGGCAGCCAAGCTCCAGAAGCCTGGAAATGAACTGAACTGAGCTTCTCTTCCTGATTGCTGAAGTTGCTGTAACTGTTGCGTTGCCTTGCAGCTTCCAGCGCCTGCAGACGGAGAAGGAGGCTCTGTACAACGACAGCAGGTCAGAATTGGAGCGGTGCCTGATGGGAGAATAAGCTCTGGATCGGTGACATCACTTTCTGTTGACTTTCTCTGATGACATCATCATGAATTATTGTGAAAGCATTAATTACTTTGATCATTTATTTAATATTAATGAGCATTCATTGTTTCATATTCTCTGCTGTAGAAGGAAGCGTCCAATCAGAACTCAGTATTATCTGAAAACAGGTCACAGTCAGATAAACTGGGCCCAGTTTACAGAAACGGGCCCGGTCCGACCTGGACAAATGGAATAAACGGAACCGGTCCGACCTGCTGTGTCTGTGTTCAGGACGAAGATCGACGAGATCAACCAGAGGAGGGAAGAAGAAGTGAAGGCGGCCAACCTGCGGCTGCAGAAGCTGCAGTCAGACCTGACAGCAGCCAATCAGGTGAGAGCTCAGACTGTGACATCATCAGTGACTTTATCAGCCCATCCGTTAGCAACAAGCGGTTAGCAACAAACTGCCTCCATGTTTGTTCAGATGGCAGTGGAGCTGAAGGAGCAGCTGGAGAGCAAAGAGACGCAGCACCAGGCAGCTCTGCAGGCCCTGAAGGACCAGGTAACTACTGCCCCGGGATGTAACCACTGCCCCGGGATGTAACCACTGCCCCGGGATGTAACCACTGCCCCGGGATGTAACCACTGCCCCGGGGTGTAACTACTGCCCCGGGGTGTAACCACTGCCCCGGGATGTAACCACTGCCCCGGGGTGTAACTACTGCCCCGGGGTGTAACTACTGCCCCGGGGTGTAACTGCTGCCCCGGG
>NW_006802004.1:0-1257 GCF_000485575.1 Poecilia formosa
ACTCAACTCCTTGCCATACATGATGCATTTTGTGTAAATCCTCAGTTTAGTTTAGTTTTTGTTTGTTTTCAGAAAAAAAGTGTTTTTTATTCCCATCTCATATTAACAAAATTGACTTTACTTGTATTTTTTTTATTTTGCTCAAAGTTGGTTAATGTGTGCATACAATTTTTATTAAAAAAAAAAGAAAAAAAGAAACACAATTACAGTGGTAGGCTACTGTAGGGAGTGAGAGCTAACAAATCGAGTCAGCGCTCGTACACTGAATTATTTTTGTATAAACATACTCTCTCCCAAGGGCGACTTAGAGTGCTAAAGTGTATATTTTTGGGACATGGCGAGGAAGCCAGAATGATCTAGAAGAAAAGTTAAGACTCCACACAGAAAAGTCCAACTGCGCCACTTTTACAGCCCCGAAAAGCGAAAGGAGTATCTGGTTTCGCATTTTATCGCCTTGTTTACGAGGATCATGTGGAGCCAAAATGGCCACATCCGAGTAGATGAGCAAATTAATAAAATAAACGCATAAATAAACACGCTGCGGTTTTACAAAGCGGGGCTTTTCTGACGAGGACGTCTGCATGGCGGCATATGTTGCCACCTAACTTACAGACACGTTGTTGAACAGCAACGGAGCCTCCGCAGATGTCTAAGTCACCGGCGCCATATGCACGACTGCAGCCGCACCGTGACAGATGCTGGTTCTTAAATTTAGTGAGCATACAGTAACAAGCCATATGGCGCCTCTCCTTCTTAACCTGAAGGACGCGGCAGAGTCCATGACTTTGAAAACAAATTTTGATTTTGATGCTGTCTGACCACAGGGGCGCTCTTCCATTTCACCTCAGCGCTCCGGAAATGAGCTCGGACCGTCACAAGGAAGCGACGTTTCTCAGTCTGCTTTTCCTTGTTTTTATCCTCTGTTTTTTTTTTAACTTTTTGTATCTCTCTCCCTCTCAAGTTTTAACTTGTATTTGTGGACTGTGTTCGCTAACAATGGTTTTCAGAATTGATCCAGGACCCATGCGGGGATTTTCTCCGTCGAATCGTCTCTGTTTTGGAAAATTGCAGCCATTCAGAGTTGGTTTGCGGCTTTGTTCTGCACCATGCAGTTATTTCTTTGGGCTCTCTATTCGTATATTTGGACACTTCGTACTGAGGACAACAAAGTCATTGAAATAGCTTTATTCATCCATGACTGCACCATTTATCTACACACACAGAGCAGCGTATATCTCCTCTTTACTTGGAATGTTT
>NW_006802005.1:0-663 GCF_000485575.1 Poecilia formosa
CTCACGATCCGCCATCAACTGGAAAGAAGGAGCTGCAGAACGTTTATATTCACGGTAAATATATTTTGGTTCTAATTGAGAACATAACTTTGTTTCCTCCTGTATGTAACATCAACACCTTCTAATGTTTCTCAGCAGCCACTTAAAATGTTTTATTTTAGTCACAATGTTTTTACCACAGTATAAATATTCATCAATAATCTGCTGTTTTTATTACAACCAAGAGAATAAAATAAAGTGAAACTGAAATGTATTAGGATCTAACCAGATGGTTGATTTTTCATTTCTACTTTTTTGAATATTGAAATCAGTTTCCTAACGGCCTGATCATTTTAATATGCTAGATTTGATTTGCTAATTTAAGCAAAGTTTTTTCCCATAATGCCCTGTTTTTGTGACACACCAGGATGGAAAGCAATGTTTCCATCTGACGTTTCTCAGCAGCGTCTTTAGCTGCTGTGCCTGATCAGGTGCCTGATCGGGTGCCTGATCAGGTGCCTGATCGGGTAACTGATCGGGTGCCTGATCAGGTGGCTGATCGGGTGCCTGATCGGGTAACTGATCGAGTGCCTGATCGGGTAACTGATCGGGTGCCTGATCAGGTAGCTGATCGGGTGCCTGATCGAGTGCCTGATCGGGTAACTGATCGAGTGCCTGATCGGG
>NW_006802005.1:1391-1983 GCF_000485575.1 Poecilia formosa
TGTAAAGCACTTTGAAATGCCTTGCTGCTGAAATGTGCTATACAAATAAAATTTGATTGATTATTTTCCTTGGAGCTAACTGGCTGAAACGTGAAGAGTTTGCATGTTAGGGTAAATTTGGTATTTGAGCTATAAAATAGGCAGCTATAATTTTTTATACAGGAGTTCTCAAGCATTACCGGTTTTGACTACTCGACCCACAAATACCGGGGGTCCAATGAAAATCAAAACATTTTGTTTTCTTGGAAATTTATTTCTATACCTTCATTTTTTTAATCAGCATATTGTGGAAGTCAGCATAAAAAGACGAAAAAGTAATTTGAGTCTTGATTTATTCTCAATGTCTTCCAACCAAAACCAAAACTCGAATGAATGAATGAATGGTGTCTTCACACCTCACCTTCTCCCCTTCGCAATAAAAGCATACATTTGGGTGTGAAATATATACATTGTATCTGCCACAATATAAATGTTTCGTTGAGCTGCCATTTTCATTTTTATTCATTTTTTACACTTTGTTTGTATCCAATCAGTAATGTTAACCGGCCTATGCACTGCAAAAAACAAACAAGTAGTTTTGGTTTAGTTTCTA
>NW_006802006.1:0-1255 GCF_000485575.1 Poecilia formosa
TACACACACACACACACACTATTACACACACACACACACTAACACACACACTAACACACACACACTATTACACACTAACACACACTAATACACACACACTAATACACACTAACACACACTAATACACACTATTACACACACACACACACACACTAATACACACTAACACACACACACTAATACACACTAACACACACACACTAACACACACACTAACACACACACACTAACACACACACTAACACACACGCACACACACACACACACTAACACTCACACACACACTAACACTCTATTACACACATTAATACACACACACACTAATACACACGCTATTACACACACACACACACACTAACACACACTAACACACACACACACTAACACACACACACACTAACACACACACTCACACGCACACACACACACACACACACACTAACACACACTATTACACACACTAATACACACTAACACACGCTAATACACACACACACTAATACACACTAACACACACACACTAATACACACTCACACACACACACTGATGGAACCGTTCTGTCGGTCCCCAGCGTCTCATTGCTCCAGAACCAGCAGCTTTGGGTCAACCCCAGAAGCTGATCCCGTTTCCATGCCAACAGGCAGCAGAGTGGTGGTTCAGTTGGAGTTTGTACTATTAGCAGTGGGTTGATGGTTCGAATCCCTGCTGTGTCTGTCAGAGGCCAGGCATGGTGGAGGAGGTATCATGCTGTGGGAACACTTTCTGGGTTCCTCTGGCTCTGGAAGGAAGGCGTCCATCTTCTTCTGATGATGATGAGGATCCCACAGACCATCATCATCACCAGATCTTCCTCCTCCTCCTCCTCTTCCTTCAGAGGTTAAACTTTTATTGGCGCTGTCTCTTTAACTCTCCCCCCTCCCCCCTCCCTCTCTGAGCCTTTGCCTCTAATCTCCGTTCGGGAGCCGAGCGGAGCGGAGCCGGATTACAGACGCTGCTGTGGCCCGATCCGATCGTCCTGCCGGGACATCACAGGACCGCCGGGTCCAGGAGGCGCAGAGGATGACGATGGTCTGCCAGTGACGAAGAGCAGCGAGATGTACGAGGAGAACAGCAGAGGTAAGTTCTGGAGGACAGGTTCTGGAGAGGACAGGTTCTGGAAGAGGGGATGGGTTCTGGAGAGGGGACGGGTTCCTGGAGAGGGGATGGGTTCTGGAAGAGGGGACGGGTTCTGGAGAGGACGGGTTCTGGAAGAGG
>NW_006802007.1:0-1247 GCF_000485575.1 Poecilia formosa
CTCTGCTGCCCAGAAAACCTTTTGGCATGTCATGACCATCAACAGTCTGGTCTCAGGCCTCTGATTGAACCCTGTTGCTGTATGACAGAAATCCTTCCTGCCCACGGCAGCAAAAATAAACATCGGCTCTTCAAGGAAACGCTGATGATACGATTTACGACAGAATTTAATTCCCCATTTGGACAAATAAAGTATTTTTGAATTTAATTTGGCCTGATTACTTTGTGTGTGGATTACTTTGACTGTTGGCTGCGTATTTTGTGAATTCTATTTCAGTAGTCTCACTAGAAAAAGATAAAAAAAAAAAAAAGTGTTTGGCATGTTTTACCCGCTGCGCTAACAACAATCTATTAAGTCTTCAAAATTTTAAACAGAACTCAGATTCTCTAAGCGTTCCTTCTGACCAGCTGAAATAGACTTGTACTGTTTTTCTTTCTTTTTAAGACATTACACAAGGTGATTTCTCCTGATCGCTCATCCCGGGCCCTGCTCCCTGCTGTGCTGTAAAGAAGCATCTGAAAGGAATAGTGGGGCGCCGTCATTGAAGCGTTATGAGAAGATAATGCAAGGAGATTGAGCAATCCAGCAAGCATGACACTGCCTCTGGCTGTACTTCTTGATTACCAATCGTTTCAGGCCGCCTCTGTGGCCTCGGCGGACCCTTCGCCATGGAAACTACTTGTTTCTCGCTTCACCCCTCACAGCTCATTATTGAGCGGCCGTCTCAAGCGCCGGTCCGGGATCAGCTCACCAGAGCTTTAACATGCCGGCATGCACAAGTCACCTGTCATCATGGCTGATCTGAGGTCAGGCAATTGAAAGCACACCTGTTTGACAGCAGGTCGTCTTCTGGTCAAGGTGAAATCAAATAGAGTTCCTGGTGTTATTGGATCATCTTTGTAAATGGATCATCTTGGATTGTACAATCACAAGGCTTATGTCGGAGCAGTACAGCTGTGTTACGGACGTGATCGTGTTAGCGGTCTGCTGCGTGGTTGATTCATTAGACATTTAGACGGACGGCCAGAACTGTGAAGGCAATGCCAGCAGAAGTGAAGGACGCTCTGAGCTTTCATCTTGTTTTCAATCCAGATGATGGCCATAACGCCTTTGGTCTGTCACAGCTTCCTAATTTCACATCAAAATATTGATTTTTTTGTTTGTTTGGTAATTCTGAGGAATATAAAAGAATGGAGAGAAAAAAAACCCGCACAGTCCTGTACAAAACGCCGCTGGACTTAGTTTTA
>NW_006802008.1:0-1245 GCF_000485575.1 Poecilia formosa
CCCTAACCCGTTTCTTCGCTTTCCACTTCCTACTACCATTCATTGTTGCCGCTGCAACTTTAGTTCACCTTATTTTCCTTCACGAAACGGGTTCAAACAACCCTATTGGTTTAAATTCTGACGCCGACAAAATTTCCTTCCACCCCTACTTCTCATATAAAGACCTTCTAGGTTTTATTCTTCTACTTACTACACTAATTGCCCTAGCCCTATTCTCACCCAACCTTCTTGGAGACCCAGAAAACTTCACCCCAGCAAACCCACTTGTTACCCCTCCTCACATTAAACCAGAATGATACTTCCTTTTCGCCTATGCTATCCTTCGCTCTATTCCAAATAAATTAGGAGGAGTACTTGCCCTACTAGCTTCAATCCTGGTTCTAATAGTAATCCCTTTCCTCCACACTTCTAAACAGCGAAGCCTTACCTTCCGCCCCCTAACCCAACTGCTATTCTGACTTCTAGTCGCAGACGTGATTATCTTGACATGAATCGGAGGAATACCTGTCGAACACCCATTCATCATCATTGGCCAAATCGCCTCTTTCTTGTATTTCTTCCTATTCCTCTTCCTCATCCCAACCGCAGCACTAATTGAAAATAAAATACTTGAATGATAAGCACTAGTAGCTCAGTCCTCAGAGCGTCGGTCTTGTAAACCGAAAGTCGGAGGTTAAACTCCCCCCTACTGCTCAAAGAAAGAGGATTTTAACCTCCACCTCTAACTCCCAAAGCTAGAATTCTAATCTAAACTATTCTTTGACCGGAGTCTGCCTCTTATGTACAGCCTTTTAGTACATGTATGTATTATCCCCATTAACTAATTTTAACCATTTAAAGTAATGTAACCCTACATAAAGATAAGATTCAAAAATAAATTGTTTAAAACATAGAACATCCAAAAAACCATTAAGGTAGTCAAAAACCTATAAATTGAAAAATCCATTAAAAAAAGTAATAGAAAAGACGAGATTTAATTGTCCTATCACAATAGTCCATCTACTAATATATACCAGGACCCAACACCTCTGCAAGTCAAATACAGGATGTAGTAAGAGACCACCATCAGTTGATTTCTTAATGTACACGTTTATTGATGGTCAAGGACAAAAATCTTGGGGGTTTCACAGAGTGAACTATTCCTGGCATTTGGTTCCTATTTCAGGGCCATTGATTGAACACATTCCCCTATCATTCCTTGACGCTTGCATAAGTTAATGGTGGAATACATACTCCTCGTTACCC
>NW_006802009.1:0-1078 GCF_000485575.1 Poecilia formosa
CTCTCGTTTCCCCTGTTGTTCCCTCTGCCTTTGTTCTTCATCTCCCTCTTTCAATTAGCTGCTCTGCCCAGCGCCTGGCAGGCTGGCCAGCGGTGTGGGCAGTCTGCGGCCGGACCAGGTGTTCTACCTGCTTCCTTCTGAAAGGAACAGCTGCTAATGGGGATCAGGAAGATTCAGGGACAAATGAGGAACAGAATCTGAGTCAGTCAGAGCAGCAGGTGGGGGAGGGGGGTCACCCTGTTAGTCAGAAACATCACAGCTTTAGAGGTATTGGCTGTTAAGCATCGCTAAATATGAAGAGTTGAACTACAGCAGCAGAGGACCAAACTAGGAGCCAATCAGCAGAGAACAGGGACTCATTACAAGATAACAATAAGAGATTCAAAACGAACCAGCCTGAGTCGGCTTCTTTCTCTTTTGGTACCATCAGTCTAATTTATATTCCAAAAGTTTTATTAACTCTGCAACAATAAGAAATAATAAATTTGGACTAAACCTGTTTAAATGAGAAACTGTCAGATTATTGGAGGGAAACCTTCAGTAGTTCTTCATTCAGGGTTTAGACTCCAGTTTTTATTAAAATAAACTATCTGGTTTTCTGATCACAAATGAAAAGCTCATTTTGTGTTTTTTTTCTCACCTCAGTTGTTCAGATTCAAGTTTTATCCACATTTTTCACATTAGTTTTTTTTATTCCATTTGGGTCTCAGCTGATTCTAGAAACAGTTAAAAACACACCAGCTGTTTTCTGGCAGCAATTTAATGTTTTTTAGGTGTCTAGAAAATGAACCATTTTAAAACCTCCTGATTGTTAAGTCACAGTCTACAGGCACTGCCCCGTTACCTAGCAACCCTGAGCCAAACCCGTCACCTAGCAACCCGAGATAAACCCGTCACCTAGCAACCCGAGATAAACCCGTCACCTAGCAACCCGAGATAAACCCGTCACCTAGCAACCCTGAGCCAAACCCGTTACCTAGCAACCCCATAGAAATCTTCTGCTGAAAGTGAATTCATAGCATCTGATTCATTCCGTCTGATTTTAAATCATTGTAACTGGCTGCACAGTGTCCCTCCT
>NW_006802010.1:0-1240 GCF_000485575.1 Poecilia formosa
AAAAATCAAATCATTCATCAACCGTTCATAAGAATCAAGTAAGAAATTAATCTCTGGATATTTAGCATGCAAATACTTATATACATGGATTTTTAAACTGATTCTGCAAAGAAAGTTTAAAGACCTTCCATAAACCAGAAGCAGCCCTGCAGGTGAATAAACGGATCGAACACGCTGTGTTTTGAGGCGTTGAGTCAGAAAGAGGAAGCAAAAGCTGCTCGTCTTCCTGATTAATCTGGTTTGCAGTTGGACGGAGGCGTCACGTCTCTCCTCCTGTCAGTCTCTCCTCCCACTCCCCGTGTCTCATCACAAGTGTCATCAGCACCCACTCTGCTTGACGCGTGTTAATATGGCAACACCATTGTCTGCCCATTTGTTGCTGCCGTCTCTATTGTTTGCTCTCACACTTGACGAATTCATCAAAGGAAAAAAGAGAGAAAGGGAATGGGAGGGAAAATAGCAGCAAATCACGCCGTTTTCGCACAATTGACTCTGCGAGTCTGTCAGGGTGCGTCTTTGTCTTCAAATGGTCCACAAAATATGAGCTGGCTTGTGTAATTTTGCACGTATATGATGTGTTCAGCCATTAACCATCCTGGAATTGGCTCTTAAACAGCAGCCACTGAGCATCCATGAAGTGAAAGTGGTTCTGCGTCACGTTTGGATGGAAACGCTGTTTTCCCTTCAGAACCAGCAGCAGTGTGTGTGTGTGTGTGTGTGTGTGTGTGTGTGTACCTTTGCTCTGTGGAGGGTTCTGGCTGCGGTCCCGGAGGATGTTGATCTGGTAAACAGCGCCGTACGGCTCAAACAGCTCCTTCAGCTCCTTCTCCGACCAGGAGCGCGGGATCTGACCCACAAACATCTTGATGGCGTCCGGGTCCGGCTGGTCCGAATGCTCCAGCGCCCCGTTCATCTTCCCGGCCGTGCCGTTACTGTCGGACAAGCAAAGACACACAACGTCACGTCCCAGAATGCAACAGCTGCGACATCAGGATCCTCCATGACGGCTACGACAGATGAACCTGAGTTACAGAGGAATATTAGGAACAGACTAAGATAAAGTCGTAATATTGGTAAAATAAAGTTGCAATATTAGCAAAGAAAAGGTGACAAAAAAGCAAAGTTTCGATAGTTATCAATATCTGAAGTGAACAGATCAGAAAGTTTGTGATTCTTCGTAACAGACTCAGTCGTTTCAAAGTCCCTGATTCGATGCTGATGTTTAATAAAGTATTTTCTT
>NW_006802011.1:0-394 GCF_000485575.1 Poecilia formosa
ACATAATAATTTAGAATATTGTAGAAAAGACATTGACAGATAAACTTTAAGTATTTATTTTAATGATTATGTCTCCAAGACTATGAAAACCTAATTATATAAAACTAATACACAGATTTTTTATACCGAAATCCAACACTTTCAAAGTCTTAATCTGGGTGTAATAAATCTATGAATTTGACTTCTTTAACTAAATTTTGAAATAAATAAATACAAATAATGGCTGCATTGCTTTGAAGTCAGGTAAATGCTAATCGAACTCTGGTCCTCCTCAGTCTGGGTCCGGTGGAAGTGGACTCTGGTTTGGTTTGAATGTGGATGTGAATGCTTCTTTATCATGATGTTGCATTGTTTGCCACCTGAAACAGAACCAAGTACATCTCGAGTTCTGCGA
>NW_006802011.1:1283-2128 GCF_000485575.1 Poecilia formosa
GATCTGTGATTGGAGGCGGTTGTGGCTGAAGCTAACTAGCTGCTAATGTACTCTTGCTAGCTACTTAGCTTTTTGCATCTATCATGTTTCAGTGCAAATTTATCACCAGTTGGTTGGACGATGTTGGTTTAGGCCACTGGCTCGCTTCTAAAGCTTCAGCAGCTCACCAAAGCTGAAGATGCCGTCCCAGCTGGCGATGTAGCGCCGCCAGTAAGGGAGCAGGCTGCGGGTCCACTTTGGGAAGATCGCCACAGGAATGGCGTAGGAAAACATCTGATTGACGGAGGTGATGAACTCCTGGGTACCGGCAGGAATCTCCTCTCTCAGACAGCCGAGCCTCGTCTCAAACAGTACGGAGGAAACACCTAAGAGGGAAAACTTAAATAATCGAAAGCAAATAAAATCTGTTCTCAGAGACTCATTACTTATGGACACTGATAGCACACACCTTCCAGTGAAAACAGGTATAACTTGTTGGCGATGTCAGGAACCAGGTCGCCTGTTGGGCTGCAGCGACGCAGATGTTTGATCCGTTCGATGAAGTCCGTCACCACGACGTTGATCACCCCGCCGTACTGAGCTGAATCCCTGGGATGAAGCATCCGCTTGTTGAGAACCGCCCTCAGCTTGTACCAGCGCTCCCCTTCCCTGGCAGCACAAACAGCTGATCAGATTCCATCAGAAAAGTTTCATGAGCTTTTAGGAAAATGATTGGTTTGAAGCTGGCCTCTCTGGATCAATCGATCAGGTTCACTTAGACTTTTTAGGTTCAATCATTTTGTTGAACAGTTCCTTTGCCTTACCAGTAGGCTATTTATATTCTATGAGCCTGCATTATGTAATAG
>NW_006802012.1:0-1235 GCF_000485575.1 Poecilia formosa
TAACAAAACAGTCAACATCACAGCAACACTGGACTCTCTATGTAACCATGTCATAATGTTTTCAGTGAGAAAAAAATCTGTTATTCCGTGAAGTTGTTTTCCTTCGACTTAGATGGTTAAGAAATTGTAGTTTGCAGAAATATTCTGTTGTTTACAGTCTGTCCCCTATCATACATTCTCCTTAAATTAGATTTTTTTTCCTGTAGGTTTTAACTAAGTATTTCAATAAAATATTTTAACAAAAATACTTCATCATCTGAACACACAGCATTCTTTCAGGAAACACATTTATTTTGATTTGGATTATCGTTACTTCTGTTCATGCAGTTACCCATCAACTGTATAAACAAATACTTAGACTTCTGTGCTGCCTTTCAGCTAAAAAAAAAAAAAAAATGTGTGAGTTGAAAATTGTCATTTGAAATAAGTGTATGATCTTGATTCTGCTAAACTAAAGCACATTGTCATAATTGTTAAGTAAATAAAAAAATAAAAAATAAAAAAGATACCATTCACAATGACATCACACACGGAAGTGGTTCTGTGTTTTCATCCTCTGCTCACGGGGTGGCAGCATTGTCTTTTTCAAAATATAACAGCAGTTTAAGTAAATGCAAAAAATTGAGAGATGAAATTCAGAAAGGACAGCTGTTCTCTTAATGATGTTTGTTTTCAGAATCTAAAGAGAGAGAAAAAAAGAACTGCACGGACTGCATCTGTCTACAGAAATGTTTCTTTGTTTAATCACTAACAGGAACAGGTATAGGGAGCCACAGACAAAATCTAAATGAATTACACAAATTCTATTAATCATAACATGTGTTTGACATTTTGTTTAGTTTTTATTGATCACTAAAATTGTTACGTTTTCACCTTTGCTTTAAATGTATTAGTTTTGAAGCAAAAAAATATTTTTGTCAATTTGCAATTTAGACATATTAAATGGACGTTGTTAAAATTTATTCCTGGACAGCAGAGGACAGCATTGTCTGTAAATTGGAAATGGCCTTTTCTTAAAATTGTGTATGTTTAATTTTGGGTTTGCTGCTCAGAGAAAAGGGATCAAACAAAAAAAAAAAAGAATTAGTTACATTAAATTTATCTCACTTATACTGTGCCAAGTTATAGCAGAGGTTTCGTAAATTTACTTTTTCTCAACCTTTTTCTAAATGCACTTTAAAAACAGATCTGATTTATGTCCAATTTCAGTTCAGATTCACTTAGATGATGATAAT
>NW_006802013.1:0-1235 GCF_000485575.1 Poecilia formosa
ATTGGATGGAGAGCATCTGTGAAAGTTATATTTCATAACTCCAGATGCAAATATTCACATTTATGTTGGTCTGGCCTTTGACTATGCCTTTCTAGGCATCACAGTCCAGTCCTCGATGCCATGTGTTCTGCTGTTTAGCTTTTTTTGTTGAAAAAATACTTTCAGGAGTATTTTTTTACACATTACCTTTCACTTTTACTTGAGTAATTTCCTCATGAAGTATCGCTGCTCTTACTCCAGTAAAATGTCTTAATAATGAAGTTTGTTTTAATCTAAACTTCACCAGATACAGACACACCTGCAGATTTTGTTAAAGTTTCATAAGTTTTGTATTGAAAGAAATTGTTTTTGAAACATTTTTCTTTTTCTCCACTTTGCTCATCATATAAATTATTTCCATTTTGACTTTTAAAATACCAAAAGTTCTGGGTAACTTTATCCGTGTGATGATGTAATTTTTACGTATTAAATAATAAATGTTTTGATCAGATACTTAGCACTTGAGTAATTTTTTTGGCGGTTACTTTCTACTTTTACTTGCATAAAAATATGTTGAAATAATATTTTTTAAAGCTACTCCTGATAATTTTTTTAATTAGCTAAACTCACTTTAGAAATAGGTGTTCACCCATAAAGCCATATCAGTTTTTCAATTTTATTGTAATTCACAATTTAATAAAGACATAATCTACCGTTCTGAAAGAAAAGCTCCCTCTCACCATGCCTTTGATGACATCACAAAAGGTATGAAACACTGGGTTTGTATTTTATCTGGAAAAATTAGAAATTTAATTTCCAGAATATATTCATCAGAAGCATCAGAGAAAGAAAAAGTATTAAGAACTGTTGTTTAGCTTTTCTCTAGGTCAGTATATCTATTATTTCCAGTTTCAAAATCTATAATAAATAAATAGTGAAAAAAAAGAAACATTTCTGGAAAATTTCCAGAAAAGTTCAGTATTTCAACTAAGAAAGTCTAAGAAGTCTAGAGTTAATTTCCTTTCAGTAAATTTCTGCTTTCTTCCACCATGTTTGTATTTGCATGTATGTTTTTTTTAGCAAATTTCCTCTGAAGAACACTTCTGAGCTAAATACTTAAGAATCCATGATTTCACAAATTATCGCCAATGATTAACCAATTGGAAATGTTTTTAATAAAGGCAATGGAAGACCAATACGACCAAAATTTAAACTCAAAGTGGAATCAATATCTACCAAAAGTAGCTTGTTTTACT
>NW_006802014.1:0-1020 GCF_000485575.1 Poecilia formosa
AAATTCATTCCCTAAGAGCTAAAACCAATGACTAAATTAACCAAAAGGACAAGAAATATTAAATCACTTCAATTAATATTTGCCAAAATGATTATTTTAAGCCGCACTCAATTTTAAAAAGTTACATCACAAAAACATTTTAAATGGCTTTATTTTATGAAGAGACTTCATATACTTATGGTTCACATGTTGTTTAACATATCAGAGAAGTCCAGACCCAGATCTCGATGGCTATGAAGCTTAACTAAGGTAAAATCTCAACATTCATATTTAACAAGAGCAGACAGTAAACAACACAAGAACACTAAAGACAGTGGAAATTGGTAAATCAGAGTTAGAGATATTTTCAAAGGAGTTGCACTTTATATTTCTATATATTTTGAATGTAATAATGTGACAAAGTGGTTCAGTTTTGTTTACCACTTTTTCCTTTAAACATTGCTGTTGGAACTTTGCTTCACTCAGTATCTCTGTGGTAGCAATATGTTGCATATTACATTTTATCTAAAGCCAACACTTCTGAACCACTGGAGGAATATGAATGTTTCCTTTCAAGGTGAATTTCTGGTAAATTGTTTTTTTCTTGTTTTACTCACCATTGTTTATCTCTTTGAGATGCTAAAGCCTGAGCGGGTATATGGGAGGGGCCGGGCCGGCCCGGCATTTCCTGCTTAAATGGTGGTGATGTCACTGATTGCATCACTGGGTTCTGACAAATGGAGTGTTTTCTATTTTGTATTGTGTTTTTTTTGTTGTTGTTGTTTTTCCTTTCTTTAAAATAATCTTTTGAGTTGCCCTGTGTTAAATGTGTTTTTGTTTTCTTTTTCTGCAGATAATTTAGTTATATATATGGGTTTGCAAATTAGATTAATTATTTTGCTGTTTAGATTTTGTTGTTTGGTTTGACCTGTTCTATTATGGTACAGTCTAATGAAGTGCAGTTGTGTTGCCAATTTAGCATAAAACCAGTAAGATGTCAGAGCCTTAAAAACATACTAAACAATAAAATTCACCTGAAGA
>NW_006802014.1:1970-2184 GCF_000485575.1 Poecilia formosa
TATAAGATATATAAAATAATACATGGATTTATGCAAATAGAAATCTGAAAGTTGCTGCCAGTTATAAAGCTAAATCTGTTAGCTTAATGCTAGCAACCACATCAGATCCCCACCATAACACAAGATTTGGACAATTTACACTTTGAAAGCCAAGGTTTGTACTGTTTAATGATTTTGTGTGTTTTATGTATTAAGATGGAAACACATCTTTGCA
>NW_006802015.1:0-1230 GCF_000485575.1 Poecilia formosa
AGAGAGAGAGAGAGACTGTTGTTTTTCTGTGTTTCTGCATTGTCAGGGTGTACCTCTTGCCCAATGATTGCTATAAGTTGTAGATAAATGAATGGGTTGATGGATTAATAAAATAATTTCCAAAGTTGCATTTTGTATGCGTACAGGTTGTCGTTGTCTGATATTGACATTTTTTGATGATCTAAAACATTTAACTGTAATATGAAAGCAAAAATAGAAGTCTGAATATGGCACTAATGACACAAAAAGATAAAATGAATTAATTTGTTTTCAAGATCTATATATTTGATAAAGAACAAAGACCAATATCAGCTTAGAAAATAATTAGACTGGGAAACAATTTTCTCTTAGTTGAAAAGAAGACTTTGTCAAGCAGAAATTCAGATCTAAAAAATATTTAAATATATTATTTAGCTATTTTAAAATATTACAAAAATATTCTCAACATCTAATTAACCAAATAACTTTTCCTGCCAAACTCTAAATTGTCCATGTTCATTTACATTTGGGACAATGGTGGTGGTAGGAGTTCATTCCTCGATTGGTGGAATGTCGATTCTGTCCGCTTTCATTGTGTCCTTGGGCAAGACACCTGGTGGCGCTGGTGCATGGCAGCCTCACCTCTGCCAAACTTCCCCCTGTTTAATCCTTGCTGGTTTTCCAACGGCAGCTGTGGCTAATATCCAATAGCTTATGCCACCGTTGGCATGTAAACTGCTGAATGAATGACTGTGATATGAGATGCTTTGGAATCCTACGCAGTAAAGGTAAAAGCACAAGCGATTTACCATGTTTTGTTTTGTTTGTTTATTTATTTTTTTACAGTAGAATCAAATGAAAAGTGTGTGTGTGGGGGGGTTAACTCCACATTCATTCAAAACCTTCGTTGAGACAGAGGACTTGGGGAAAAAAAAAACCCGCACTGAGTTAATTGAATTTTGAATAACTTTAAAATAATACCGATATCATTCAACTATTTCTGGATTGGTCTGAGTCCCCATTTTTTGAGACATGAAGCTCAAATTGTGCTTGGCCCTGCTGGAATATTTTTCAGGTAAAGATTAAAAAAAAAAAAAAACATAGTATCTGCGCGGCTGTTGTCAGAAGTATCTGTTCCCTGTTCCTATACAGGCTTTTCCTAATCTCACGACAGAAAGCAACTTGTGGAAACCTAACAAAAGGAAACCCACCCCGGTCATGTTTTTCATCCATATTTCACTCCGTTACACT
>NW_006802016.1:0-1228 GCF_000485575.1 Poecilia formosa
CATGGCCACATGGCCACGAGGCCGCAAACCAGGCAGAAGGAAGAACTCAGCTCTGAGCTGAACATTATCACACCTTCCTATTGGCCAACATTTGTAAAACTCCTTGTTTTGTTTTGGTCTTCAGTAAAACTAACTTTCCAAGATACTGAATTTGGGGTTTTAATTAGTTGTGAGTTTTAATTAACATGAACAGAAAAAATATTTGAAATATATCAGTCTGTGTAACGAATACAGTATATATAATATACAAGTTTCATTTTTTGAATGAAACTACTGATTTAAATGAACTTCATGATATTAATTTTATGGCCAGCTAATAAAATTGTGAAGTTTGTCCAAAATTGATTTCTTCTTTGAATTTATTTTGTTTAGTCAATAAGTTGGTGGTTACCATAGCAACCTGATTTCATTTTGTAAGAATAACTGATCATATGGGTTCAGTTTAGTCTGAACTCTTATTAATATTTCTGGATATTTATGCTGTTGTTTCCTCTGCTTATGGATGATTCATGTTTCATATTTTCGTTTTCATAGTTTCTTTTTTCCCCTTCATTAATATTATTTTCTCATAACTCTTGTAAGAATTATTGCTGAAAACGTCTTGAACTTTTCTGGTTATTATTATTCTGCCTCTTGGTTCTGGTTCTGATAGACCCAGAAATGAAAACAGGAAGTCCTGGCTGCTGCTGATGATGATGAAGGAAGTGGGACAGAATCCTGCAGCGAATCTTCATCAGTGATGAAGAGGAATTTGACGGCCTCCAGAACCAGCTGGTTCTGACTGGATGTGAAGCAGAACCTCAAACCGGTTCTTCTTCAGCCTGCCTTACAGGCAGTTCCCCTGACGGCCTGCTGGGGGCGCACTCTGTTCCAGCAGTCAGAAGGTGAACGGCCTCTACTGCCCGCCCCTCCTCTCTGCTTCCTGCTACTCAAAGCGGCGGCCCCGCCCACTGGCTCCACAGCGGACCCAGACTCTGCAGAGTCCAGCAGACGGGTCGGAACCAAGAGTCGGAACCAGGAGATCCAACATGGGTGAGTTGGGTTCAGGATGCTGCTCTCTGATTGGCTGCTGCTCACCTGGATCTGGTGCAGCTGTTAACCACAAATATCTGATCAATAATCAATAATTGTCCTGCTGTAAAACATCAGTGTGCCTTCTTCAAGGAAGCTGGGAAATTCCAGCTTCAGTCCACCAGGAAGGTTCACATTCCTGGTTCTGGTTCTGGTC
>NW_006802017.1:0-1222 GCF_000485575.1 Poecilia formosa
CATTTGCTTACAATGCAACCATTCATGAAACGACTGGTTACGCGCCCTTTTATCTCATGTTTGGGCGGGTCCCAAGACTGCCAGTCGACATAATGTTCAACCATGTCCTGAATGATTCAGCAGTTGTGGATTACGACTCCTATGTCAAGTCTCTCTTTTCCTCTCTGAAAAGTGCTGTGGAAATTGCCCAGAAACATTCCTTGGCTGAGCAGCAACACCAGTCCCACCAGTACAACAAGCGTGCCAAAGGCACTCATCTGTCAGTTGGAGACCGGGTTCTTGTGGCAAACAAAGGAGAACGGGGAAAGAGAAAGCTGGCTGACAAGTGGGAGGATGTCGTGTACACGGTTGTTGAGGTGCATCCAGAGATCCATGTCTATAAAATACAAGATACCGAAGGACGTACAAAAGTTGTGCACAGAAACCTCCTGTTGGATGTGAGTTTCCTACCAGTTCCCAGGTCGGATGGTGAGGTCACAACAAATGTCTCCATGGATATCGATGGATTTGATGACGAGACCAGCAGCAGTGGAGAGGAAAGCTCCTCATTGCCTGATATGAGGGATTCATTGCACTCTCCGGGTCCTGTAGTGCCAGCCGTGCCAGAGCTTAAGGCTCCATTGGAGCCTGGATCAACAACATCACAAGAACCAGTGGCTTCAGTTGATGCGGATTCTGATTCTTCGGCCAACAGAATTAGGCCTCACTCTGCCATTTCTACTCCAAGCACTTCACAGTCAAACACTGAGAGTGATGGCCAGATTAGAACCCGTGCTGGCCGATTAGTTAAATCAGTGAACAGACTGATAGAATCTATGGTCCAGAGGCCTTTTTCAAAGAGTTCTAACATTTTGCATGTTGGCCCATTCCACACAGTTAAGCGTTGATTCCAGTTGTGTGGTGAATGTGTTATCTATGATTTCTGCTACTTAGTACTTACTATACAGATTTTGATTTGGAAGTGTTCAGTTTTGGTTTGATGAGGATTATTTACATTGCAGGAGTCTTATGGGCCAGATGCTGTGTTGCGTAACAGGCGTGACATTGAGCTAGGGAATTGAAGGGACCTGATCAATCTCTTTCTTTCCTGAACCTTCAATAGAGGGTAACTTTTATGTTGAACGTGTGGACTAGGTCTCACTCTTCATTTGTGCCAGAATATATCGGTTGTAGACATATCCTCTTTGGTTACATTTCTTTAGATCACGCTCAGGATTTTGGT
>NW_006802018.1:0-1220 GCF_000485575.1 Poecilia formosa
TATCCATCCATCCATTTTCTTACACCCTTACAGTGGGGTCAGGAGGGTTGCTGGCTTCTGTGTTGATGACTGACCACAGTTTTTATGAGAGTTTTATGACCAAGATCCAACATCTAGGATTCTGGTGCTGAGTATGGTTAAATTGAGAAATGCTTTAGTAAATCAGTCAGTCCTGAAACTAAACGTGGAACATTAGGCAGAGTAGAATGCCATCATATGCTCATCCTACAATCTGCACTTTTGATTCTGATTGTGTTTGTGAAGAAAACCAAGCTGTGATGCAAGATACACTCTATGCCTGTTCTCACAGTAAAGGAATATTGCATCATACTTGCATCATATTATATTGTATTGCATTGCATCCTATCACATCATATTGTATCATAAAGATTGAGTTTGTTTTCATTGCTCAGCTACTGATTTTCATTTTTTATAGTTCATTATCCGCTCTTAATGTTGCTATCTTTAATTCCTTAAATTCTCCCTGTCAGTCCTCAGTTGATTAATTCTCATTAGTTTTTAATATTTTTTCCCCTAATGTGCCATTTGAATAGCCTTGTAAACCCAGTTCCTTGTTCTATGATATTTACAACGTCCAGATGATCTGGACCCTCAGCTGGTGGCAAACAATTACTTTCTGGAGGCGTGGCCTGTGTTGAGGTTTTACCCAATCACAAACGTTTGTCTGTCACGTATGTAATGCACCAGTTCAACACTATGAAGCTAACTGGAAATTGCCTGCAATGTAAACAGCCGCCCTCCAGTGTGAAGACAGAAGAGCTGATCTGAACCAGGTGGCTGTTAATGTTAGTTTAATATTTGGAAGTGTGACCAACACAGACTGTACGCCTTCATTCACTTCCTCCACTGCCGTTTATAAAACTACAGGCAGACTATAATTCTAAAACATCGCAGAAAAACAACATCATTGTTCTCAACTTTTCCTTCTGTTCGCTGATTGGCCCGGTTAAAAATCTACTGGAGGCAATCCAAGCGAATTGGGAGGAAGTCCAGGTTGTGCTGTAAGCATGATTTTTTTTTTTTTGAGCGGAATTAGACAGGAAGGATTGGGCCAGGCTGTCATTTGAGTGGTGCCAGAACACCAGTGGAATCATTTGCTTTGTGAAATTAAGCACCTCCCTAATGTCTCACTTGTGACCAGAGTCTTATCGTCATGTTCTTACAGTTTACACCCAGTACCCCCTCCCCCACTACACGCA
>NW_006802019.1:0-1219 GCF_000485575.1 Poecilia formosa
TGCGTACCTTATCCTGCAATCAGGATGTACTGGTCTAAAACCTTAAAATTCCCTGCCATCACTGAAAAGTTCACACGTGACAGATTCTTCAGACTGAGGCGATCACACATGATGATGATGTTCCAGAGGATCTCAGAGAATGTGATAAATTCTGGAAGGTGAGGCCTTTCATGAATCGCATACTCAAAGGCTGCCATGCTCAGGCCCGACCAGAATCCGTCTCAATAGATGAACAGATGATACCATTCACTGGAGCATGTCCGCTCCGCCAGTATGTGCCGCTAAAGCCAAATCCAGTTGGCATGAAAAATTTTGGATGTGCAACAGCAGACGGTATTGTTCTGGACTTTGAAATTTATCAAGGTGCAGATGCACTCCTTGAGCAGGTTGAACAACCAGGGGATCTGGGTTTGGGAGGCTTGGTGATAGATCGTCTGTCTCAAACTCTGCATCCTAATACAAACATTTACTGTGATCGGTTCTTCACATCTATCAAAGTTATGGAACACATGATGAAGAAGCCGATGTATGTAACTGGTACAGTTATGAAGAATCGGGTCGCTGCAGCAGTACAGAAGCTACCAACTGACAAAAGAATGAAAAAGGATGGAAGAGGTACCTCAGCACAAGTTACCACTGAGGATGGAAAGATTTGTGTGGTGAAATGGTATGACAATAAACCAGTGTTGATGATGTCTTCTGTTCATGCTAGAGAGCCAGAAGACAACTGCCAGAGATGGGACAAAAAGCTGAAACAATATGTGACCATCTCGCGACCAAATATCATCCGTGAATACAACTCCAAGATGGGTGGAGTTGACCTTGCCGATAGAATGATGAGTTACTATCGCATGAGTGGCCGTACAAAGAAATGGACACTGCGGATGCTAATGCACTTTACAGATTTGGCTTTAGCCAACAGCTGGCTGCTGTACCGCAAAGACCTGACTGCATGTGGCACGCCAAAGAAGAACATCATGCAGTTCCTTGAATTTCGAATGGAAGTGGCCATGACCTTCTTGGCTCAGCATGCCAATGACAGCTCTGACGTTTCAGAACAGGATGACCCAGACGTGTTAGTCCAAGGGAAAAAGCGTCCAGTGAAGGCGGTGCCCCATGTCTCATTCCGCCGGAGGGCCAATGCACATCTGCCAGAGATGGTAAACATGAAGAATGCAGCGCGCTGCAGAGCAAAAGGCTGTTCAGGGAAAACTCGAGT
>NW_006802020.1:0-681 GCF_000485575.1 Poecilia formosa
AAGCGTCATTCGGTAAATAATGACACTTTTAATACAAAGTTGACATTATTCAAAATGTCTTCGTTATGACAGCTTGACTTTATTCTAGACCGAATGTCTTCGTTATGACAACTTGTCATTAACCTCGCCAAAAATGTCTGTTATGACAACTTGTCATTAACCTCACCAAAAAATGTCTTCGTTATGACAACTTGTCATTAACCTAGACAAAATTGTCTGTTATGACAACTTGTCATGAACCAAGAAATCATGATCTAACATTAATTTGTCATAATGGTAGTCATAATGATTTAATTATTACACTAGCAAAAGCTTTAACAAAACGATGATTAATATTTCCACTCCCTGAAATAAAGCAAAACAAGTAGGACGAGCAATAAAGATTTCACTAAGCTTTATTACATGGTCAAATGATTTAATAACAGACTCATTAACAATTTCTTTTACATCAACTAAAGTGGAACAAGTAGCACCAGTTATGAATATGTCATTAAGTGTTATTACAGTGTCAGTAATATTAACTGTTACCTAAAGTAAAGTGAAACAAGTAACAGTTATGACAAAGTCATTAAGTGTCATTACAGTGTCATTAATATTAACTGTTACCTCAAGTAAAGTGAAACAAGTAACAACAGTTATGACAAAGTCATTAAGTGTCATTACAGCATTTATTTAAATACC
>NW_006802020.1:1503-2037 GCF_000485575.1 Poecilia formosa
CTTTTATAACAAATTTATGTCAGATCATGATTTCCTGGTTAATGACAAGTTGTCATAACGAAGATATTTTTGGCGAGGTTAATGACAAGTTGTCATAATGAAGACATTTTTGGCGAGGTTAATGAGAAGTTGTCATAACGAAGACATTTTGTCTAGATTTATGACATGTTGTCATAATGAAGACATTTCGAATAATGTCAACTTTGTATTAAAAGTGTCATTATTTACCGAATGACGCTTTATGACAGCAGTCATAACTATTCATGAAGGCTTATTGATGTTCATGACAGGTGTTATGTCATGTTTATGACAGTGTCATGACAGTCTTATTCAACCCCCTTCAAATAAAGTGTTACCAAATATTACTGGGTAATTATATGTTATGGGCATATAAACACTATTTAAACCCACAACTAGTCTTAAAAACAACAAACCAAAAAATGTAATTAAAATTTATATCAATTATTTTCACTTCTGTTTAATCCAAATTCAGTCAGCGGCTCCATAAGGAGCATTTAGATGTAAGATTTAAAG
>NW_006802021.1:0-1212 GCF_000485575.1 Poecilia formosa
GCCTCCACATATACCTTGAATGTAAACCTGATGCTCAAAACGCATTTGGCGTGAACGCACCATGAGCCTAAACATAAACACAAAAATTAGTTCTAAAGGAGATTAAATAAATGCTATTACAAGTTTAGGTGGTTTACTACTTACTCAATAAATGGGAAAAAGGTCATGTGTGGGAGTTAATAAAGGGTGGATATGTTTAATAAAATGTTTTTTGGAACAAGGGAATGGAGGAGTGGTTTAGCTGCAATTACTGACAATGTTATTTACTGGATTTTAAAAGGGAAATCCTTTTCTTATATAAAAAATATATATATCACCAGGGTTCACCCATGCTGAGGGTAAGGACATATTTTACAATTTACCTAAAATGGAGTATTGTGATGACAGCCTCCATATTGTTGTCAATGACACCTTAGTTCTTTTCTTAAAACTGTTTTATTTTTTTATTTTTTTTTTTCCCTTGACACGTACCTGATGTTCACGTTTGGAAATGAGGTGTTTTTATTTTGCTGGTTTGACAGGAAGAAGTTTGCTCAGCATGACTCGGCGCATCCTACGGTGAGCCGCGAGGCAGGCAGATCTATTTTTATTTATTTTATTTTTTTATTTTTGCCAAGAAGACTGAATTATCTGAGGGAAGTCTGCTTTGTGAATATGTGTCAACAGCATGGGACATCTAGCATGTGCTCACATGAGATTTGAGCTTTTGCATAATAATATCTTGTTTCCAATTGGTTTTACAGGGTATGCCTCCTCTACAGTGTCACTCCATTTAGCACAAATGCTGATATCATTTTTTTTGTTGTTGTTTTTTGTGACTTTTGTTAGCACTCCTTGCAAGCATTTAGTGATACTTTACATATTCATGTGATTGGGGATTTTTCCCGCTCTTTTCAGAGGGATTTGTTAAATACAGGCCATTTATGCAGGAGAGACATTTTACTGTATTGAAGTTTTTTCGTAAAACTCAGACATCTAATCATGACTGTTAGTATTGATATCCAAAAAATATGTATATATATTACAATGTGGGATCCCCCAGAATGAACAGTTAAGTATCAAAAAGGGGAAATCATGTCTGTTTCACTCCAACACTTATTAAACGAAGGAACAAATGTAAACTAGCACAGACCTGCTGTGGCAAAATAGATAAGTGGCGGAAAAGTTTGACTCTTTCTAAACCTGCAAAATAAAATAAAGGCATTATTCTTG
>NW_006802022.1:0-1211 GCF_000485575.1 Poecilia formosa
ATTTCAGAGTGCATACAGAAATGTTATATTAAGGTGGAACATTTTCTTGCTTGATATAAAGTGTATGAATGTAATTAAACTTTGATTTATGAATTGCATAACTGATATCAAGTGCATAAAGATTAATTTTTACCCCTAACTTTTCTATCAACCGTCCCCCTCGGTTTTTGCGGGTAAAACCCCCCTACCCCCCAAAACTCGTAAGATTCCATTATGTCTGAAAACCCCCCGGAAACAGAGCAAATCTTACCAGTTTTCCCCTTAAATTTAAAATTTTATAATTTTATAATTTTATAATTTTATATTTGTATTATTTATAATATTATTATAATATTACAAATGCTAGTGTAGCTTAACGTAAAGCATAACACTGAAGATGTTAAAATGAACCCTACAAAGTTCCACAAGCATAAAAGCTTGGTCCTGACTTTACTATCAGCTTTAGCAACACTTACACATGCAAGTATCCGCACCCCGGTGAATATGTCCCCGCCTTCCTCAAGAAGGCTAGGAACTGGTATCAGGCGCGCAGCCCAGCAGCCCACGACACCTCGCTAAGCCACACCCCCAAGGGATTTCAGCAGTGATAAACATTAAGCAATAAGTGAAAACTTGACTTAGTCTAAAGCTAAGAGAGCCGGTCAAATTCGTGCCAGCCACCGCGGTTATACGAAAGGCTCAAGTTGATAATCTTCGGCGTAAAGCGTGGTTAAAAGACCTATTTAAACTAAGGCTGAACTCCCCCAAAGCCGTCATACGCTCCCGGGAGCATGAAACCCGACCACGAAGGTGGCCTTAAACCCTCTTGACCCCACGAAAGCTGTGAAACAAACTGGGATTAGATACCCCACTATGCACCGCCGTAAACCTTGATAGATTAACCACAACCCCTATCCGCCCGGGAACTACGAGCATAAGCTTAAAACCCAAAGGACTTGGCGGTGCTTTAGACCCCCCTAGAGGAGCCTGTTCTAGAACCGATAACCCCCGTTCGACCTCACCTTTTCTTGTTCATTCCGTCTATATACCGCCGTCGTCAGCATACCCTGTGAAGGAAATATAGTAAGCAAAACTGGTAAAACCCAAAACGCCAGGTCGAGGTGTAGCACACGAAAAGGAAAGAAATGGGCTACATTTCCTCATACAGGAAATACGAATTGTGTAATGAAATAACACATGAAGGAGGATTTAGCAGTAAGCAGAAAACAGAG
>NW_006802023.1:0-1202 GCF_000485575.1 Poecilia formosa
TTTTTTTTTCAGCAGATCCATCAAAAAACAGCGTTCATCAGAGTCCAGCTGCATTGATCAGAGAACCAGGAGAATCAGTCCAGATAAACTGCAGTCATTCAAACACCAACTTCAACATGATCCAGTGGTACAAACAGCCTCCTGGGAAAACCAACATGACTCTCCTTGGTTACGCTCGTTATACTTCACACACTGTTGAAGATCAGTTTCAAAACTTTTACAAAGTGAACGGTAGCGGCCAGAGTCTGTCGTCTCTTGTCATTCCAAAGCTGAGGCAGTCTGAGGACAGCGCCGTGTATTTCTGTGCTGCCAGTGATGCACAGTGCTGCATGAAGCCTCAGGCTCCAACAAAAACCCTCACTGATACCAGAGGAGCCATCATTCACCTGCTGATAGCAGCAAGAGATACAGGGAAACCTCAGAGGAGGGACTGATCACCCAGCTGTGGAGCCATACCGTCCACTAGGAGGCAGTGTTTCTCAAAAAATGCTCTCAGACAGAAGCAATTATTTTCCTTCCTGTTGATAAAGAGTCGAACAATACAATTGATTACACAGAATATACACCGAGTTGTGTTCAATTTATTTGTAAATAACTCCACAAATAAGTTTGTCAATGTATTTGATATATAGATTAAAAAACAAAAAAAAAGAGGGCGCCTCTTTGGATTATCTAAACTCTCCTCAAAGCTTTGAAGCAACTTATTAAATTTAATACTCATACAGTCACATTTGTTATGATGATTAAAAGAACAAACATTTCGCTCTGTGGATTTTCTCCATCTTTGAGTTTTGTGTTTGTTCTCGCCATTCAGGACTCAAACAGTGCATTCAACCCCCTAAATATGGATTATAAAGTGTCTTCTACAATGTGCTACTTCAGATCGGCACATTATAAATGCATATCATTTTTTTTTCTTTTTTTTTTTTTTTTACGTTTTATCACACAAAGTTTCTGTAACTCTCTTAAGTTTGTGACCAAACATCTGGTTGCAGTTTGCAAACCGCCTCTTAGAAGGACAACTTTTTTTTCTAATTATTTTGGATCTGTTGTGACTCCGCCCTCCTACAGGGTGTCTACTTCTTTTGCAGATCAGATTTTTTTTTTTTTCTGAGACCAGAGGCTCTAAGCACACAGACAACAGCAGAATGATCACAGAACTGTTCATACTTTCTCTCAAAGCCGTGCTGGTTTTAGGTAAT
>NW_006802024.1:0-1191 GCF_000485575.1 Poecilia formosa
CCAGGTCCAGGTCCAGATCCAGATCCAGGTCCAGGTCCAGATCCAGGTCCTGATTCAGGTCCTGATTCAGGTCCAGGTCCAGATCCATATCGATGTCCTGATTCAGGTCCAGATCCAGGTCCAGGTCCAGGTCCAGATCCAGATCCAGATCCAGATTCAGGTCCAGGTACTGGTCCAGATTCAGGTCCAGGTCCAGATCCAGGTCCAGATTCAGGTCCAGGTCCAGATCCAGATCCAGATCCAGGTCCTGATTCAGGTCCAGGTCCAGGTCCAGATCCATATCGATGTCCTGATTCAGGTCCAGATCCAGGTCCAGGTCCAGGTCCAGATTCAGGTCCAGGTCCAGATCCAGATCCAGATCCAGGTCCAGGTCCAGATCCAGGTCCTGATTCAGGTCCAGGTACTGGTCCAGATTCAGGTCCAGGTCCAGATCCAGGTCCAGATTCAGGTCCAGGTCCAGATCCAGATCCAGATCCAGGTCCAGGTCCAGATCCAGGTCCTGATTCAGATCCAGGTCCAGATCCAGGTCCAGGTCCAGGTTCAGATCCAGGTCCTGATTCAGGTCCAGGTCCAGGTCCAGGTCCTGATTCAGGTCCAGGTCCAGGTCCAGGTCCTGATTCAGGTCCAGATCAAGGTCCAGGTCCAGGTCCAGATTCAGGTCCAGGTCCAGATCCAGATCCAGATCCAGATCCAGGTCCTGATTCAGGTCCAGGTCCAGGTCCAGGTCCAGATCCATATCGATGTCCTGATTCAGGTCCAGATCCAGGTCCAGGTCCAGGTCCAGATTCAGGTCCAGGTCCAGGTCCAGATCCAGGTCCTGATTCAGGTCCAGGTCCAGGTCCAGGTCCAGGTCCAGATTCAGGTCCAGGTCCAGGTCCAGATCCAGGTCCTGATTCAGGTCCAGGTCCAGGTCCAGATCCATATCGATGTCCTGATTCAGGTCCAGATCCAGGTCCTGATTCAGGTCCAGATCCAGGTCCAGATTCAGGTCCAGGTCGAGGTCCAGATCCAGGTCCTGATTCAGGTCCAGGTCCAGGTCCAGATCCATATCGATGTCCTGATTCAGGTCCCGGTCCAGATTCAGGTCCAGGTCCAGGTCCAGATCCAGATCCAGATCCAGGTCCAGGTCCAGATCCAGGTCCTGATTCAGGTCCAGGTCCAGGTCCAGGTCCTGATTCAGGTCCAGGTCCA
>NW_006802025.1:0-1186 GCF_000485575.1 Poecilia formosa
TTCTGAGGTTGGCAGTTATTGTCTTTTGTTGCAACTTATCAAGCAGATTTTTCCCAAATTCAGTCATTTGTAGATGTTTTATTGGATGATTGGACATTTAAAAGCTAGAGTTTTATCTGAGGTTCTGCAGCGTTTCAGCAAAAGTAATTTTCTTTATATTATAATAGTCATAAAGTTACCAGAATAAAGTCCAAAAAATAAATCCAAAAATAAAGTTAAATTATCAGAGAATAAAGTTGTAATGAATAAAAATGTTTCTGCTGCAGTAAATGAGGGACGTTTTGCTTTCAGTTTGACAGATAAGGAAATAATTTATCTTTTAAAACATCCGTATCAAATTATCAGCAGTAGCAGAACTTTGAAACGTCAGGCTCTGTTTGGGTTTCGGACACCTGAAGGAGATCAGGAATTTGACCAAGAGATCAACAAGTTGGTCTAAAACGTCTGAAACGTGCAGTGATGAAAACCATATTTCCTGCAAACGGTTCATCTGGACTCGGTCCGGTCCAGGCGCCGACCTCATGGTGGCGTCATCAGATAGTTTTGTGTCTGAGTTACGGCAGTGGTTGGGTCTCTTGCTGCAGGTACCATTTTAAACATGGCTGCGGCTCTGCGGCATGGCGGCGCTGCGGCTCTGTGGCATGGCGGCGCTGTGGCTCCGCCTGCAGGAATCCCAGCAGCAGCTTCCTGTTTCCAGCTGGCACCAGCTGTGCCGACCAGCGGCCGACTTGTTTAGAAATGTTCTGCAGTCGACGTTCTTTCCATGTCGCTGACTGATGACTTTGTTCCTTTAGTCACGTTTTCGTTTCACTCACTAAATCAGGTTATTGCTTAACAACATAACCTGCCATAAAAAGCACATTTACTAAAATCGGCTGCAGTAAATCAACCTGAACGACTTTCTAAGACTCAAAGTTTCCTTCGGCAGTGAAATGGGACCGAGCATAAACTTCCTGTCTCTACAGGAAGTTGTGATTGTAACTATTGATGCAGATTCACTCATTCACAAAGTTTGCATGGACTTGCAATTTTTCCACAAATCTGACCAATCGCTGCCGCTCGGCTGAATTTCAGCCAATCCCCTTCACTCACCTCCTAATTTAACTTCCTGTTTCTCAACGTCTCTAAAGTCTAAATGGTAAAATTTTCCATTTTGAGATGTTCACATACAGAGTTCTTCTGACCT
>NW_006802026.1:0-1186 GCF_000485575.1 Poecilia formosa
AGTAAAACAAGCTACTTTTGGTAGATATTGATTCCACTTTGAGTTTAAATTTTGGTCGTATTGGTCTTCCATTGCCTTTATTAAAAACATTTCCAATTGGTTAATCATTGGCGATAATTTGTGAAATCATGGATTCTTAAGTATTTAGCTCAGAAGTGTTCTTCAGAGGAAATTTGCTAAAAAAAACATACATGCAAATACAAACATGGTGGAAGAAAGCAGAAATTTACTGAAAGGAAATTAACTCTAGACTTCTTAGACTTTCTTAGTTGAAATACTGAACTTTTCTGGAAATTTTCCAGAAATGTTTCTTTTTTTTCACTATTTATTTATTATAGATTTTGAAACTGGAAATAATAGATATACTGACCTAGAGAAAAGCTAAACAACAGTTCTTAATACTTTTTCTTTCTCTGATGCTTCTGATGAATATATTCTGGAAATTAAATTTCTAATTTTTCCAGATAAAATACAAACCCAGTGTTTCATACCTTTTGTGATGTCATCAAAGGCATGGTGAGAGGGAGCTTTTCTTTCAGAACGGTAGATTATGTCTTTATTAAATTGTGAATTACAATAAAATTGAAAAACTGATATGGCTTTATGGGTGAACACCTATTTCTAAAGTGAGTTTAGCTAATTAAAAAAATTATCAGGAGTAGCTTTAAAAAATATTATTTCAACATATTTTTATGCAAGTAAAAGTAGAAAGTAACCGCCAAAAAAATTACTCAAGTGCTAAGTATCTGATCAAAACATTTATTATTTAATACGTAAAAATTACATCATCACACGGATAAAGTTACCCAGAACTTTTGGTATTTTAAAAGTCAAAATGGAAATAATTTATATGATGAGCAAAGTGGAGAAAAAGAAAAATGTTTCAAAAACAATTTCTTTCAATACAAAACTTATGAAACTTTAACAAAATCTGCAGGTGTGTCTGTATCTGGTGAAGTTTAGATTAAAACAAACTTCATTACTAAGAAATTTTACTGGAGTAAGAGCAGCGATACTTCATGAGGAAATTACTCAAGTAAAAGTGAAAGATAATGCGTAAAAAAATAATCCTGAAAGTATTTTTTCAACAAAAAAAGCTAAACAGCAGAACACATGGCATCGAGGACTGGACTGTGATGCCTAGAAAGGCATAGTCAAAGGCCAGACCAACATAAATGTGAATATT
>NW_006802027.1:0-1183 GCF_000485575.1 Poecilia formosa
AAAGTGTTGCTAGAGGGCTCTGAGGCATCACTAGTGAAATGAGTCCTGGTATGGACTTTGGTTGAGCTTGCCCCCATATGTCGCTTCCTTCTCATTTCCTTTAAATGGCTCTCTTTTTCATATGTTCTTATTTTGAACAGTAGTTCTGAAAACGTCAAAATGGTATGTGGGCTATAATCTGACTCTTTCAGACGCAGTGCAGTTATTAAGGAATCATCCCAACAGCCTCGGAGGAACTGCTTTAATAACTGAGAGTCAAAGTTCTGCTTAGCCACACCACTGCTTTCTACAACTTCCTGCAGCAGAGTTTGAAGTCGACGGAGGTAGTCAGAAGCCTTCTCCCCACTGTTCTGATGTGTCTCTAGAAACTGAATATACAGCTCCTCCCCTCCCGTAACGTTACCATATGCTTTCTCTAACTCTTGAAGATAAGCACTTGGTGTGGCTTGAGCTCCAATGAAAAGAGCCACATTTAAAGCAGGGGTAAGTAAGCTATCGAGTATCATACGACGTTGCTGCCCTTCTGACAGGCTAATGTCGTTTATCACTTGCTTAGCTCGAAGCCGCCATATGCTAAAATCTACTTCTGATGGAGGTTTTGGAGAGTTGCCAGAGAAAAGCTTTAATTCTCTTGGAGGAGGCTGGTGCACTGGTGAGTCATGTTTTACAATATGTTCTACTATAACTTTTTGGACCTCAGCAGGCAGAGGGCTGATTAATACAGTCTCGTTTGCTGCCTGTGTATGATTTGATGTATGATTCTCATCATCTGCGACAGCTGGTCTTGAATGGGTTAAAACTGGCTGGGTTTTGAGTGCAGATGCTGGAGTTGAGGATACAAGTTTCTTTTCATCATGTTTGCCACAAATGCGACTTGCAGCTACCTGACTTATTGTAGCAGGGTCCATTTTGTATGTTAGGGCCAACTCGTGAACTTGCTCCTGAAAACTCATTGTCATGTTACCAATGGCACGTGCAAGAGGTACTACTTCCTGACTGAATGACTCATTTTCACATTTAGGGGAGCAGTAATCATCAATCTGTACAACCTCCCATAAGGAATCAACAACTGAGTACTCACAGTCCAACAACATAGGAGTAATACCTTCACCAAACTGGCACAGAATGGAATCAGGGAGACTGTCAATGAATTGCACTTTGATAACATCATCAAGCGCTGAAA
>NW_006802028.1:0-1173 GCF_000485575.1 Poecilia formosa
TATGATCCCCCTACCTATGTTCAGATATGATACAAAATTACACACTTGTTAAAATGGGGGTGACTCAAATTAAGACCTTGACTTTTTTCACATCTCATGTAACTTTACACACGTGGACAAAGCTGCAGCCCTCAGTTGATGAAAGAAAAACCACACCATGGTCACAGAAATAACTTGAGTCTGAGAAATGTGATAATGAATAAGACTTCTATGAAAATGAACAAATGAAAGTCAGACATTGCTTTTCAAATGGAAAAATAAATTAAAAAATAATAAATTCACCAACCAGGCCTGGACAAAAATGATGGTCCCCTTAACTTAATGTTTTGTTGCTCAACCTTTTGGGGCAATCGCTGCAATCAAATGATTGTGGGGTTTTCTGTCATTAACCGAGGGATACCGTCGATTTTGTCCACGTGTGTAAATTCTACACAGTTTAACTGGAAAAACTAAATTATTAGGAAAAGCCTATATAAGATTTATAAAAACCTGGAATAACTTGGTTGTAGAAGTTGAGGCTTCTTTTGTTACACACCTAATAAAAACTGTGTTCCCACATATTAGAATAAAAATAAAAAAAACCTCCAATGACTTTGGAGTTGTTTTGATATTTCAACCAAATATCCCAGCTGTACCTAAATGCACCATGAGGACCTGTTGGGAAAACCTTTAGACTTTTATTTCAAGTTTGAGTTTGAGCTTATTGGATGCTACGAGTAGCTGGATCTGATCTTCAGCTGATTTTTCTATGAATTGCTGAATTGTTTCGATATATATAAATCTTTAATGTTACCAAATACTAGAGGTTAGAGATAGTTGGGAGTCATCCTTTAGTTTTGTTTTGGTGTCATTTTTAAAAGTTGCACAACGGACCGCAAACTTATCCACTATAAAACAACGCTGTACTTGTTTGGCGTGCATGCATACCGAACTAAAAGTGCCGTAATAAAAATCTTTGGTATTTATACTGTTGCATCCATTAGACTATGCAATGGTCTGAGAAATGGCAAAAACCAGAGAGATTGATCTCATCTGCAGTTAACATTGTAAATATTTAGGAGTTAAAAAAAACTAAACTAGTCTGGCTCGTTTGACAAAGTTAACAGATCAGAAAAGCTCTTCTCTTTAGAAAAAATACATGAAGGCTCAATTTAAAAGATTTGACCAAATTTC
>NW_006802029.1:0-1168 GCF_000485575.1 Poecilia formosa
TTTTTTTGGTAAATCTAATGCAAACTACCTCATTTGAAATATACTTAATGAGAAAACTAGCCGCCATGTTCGATACTAATTTTCCTTGCTAAATGTTTCATGAAAAAATAAATAAATAAAAAGGCCCCCACTTCTCAATTATTCGCCTCTCCTCCCAGTTTAACTTTTGTTTCCCCTTCCACCATGAAGCGCTCTCTCCCTCCTGCTCTCATCCCACATCCCTTCCTCTCACCATCCTCCGCGGTGTAATCTTGGGGATTGTGTGGTCTCTCGGTGTGAGAGGTGATGGGTAGAGCGGGATGAGCGTGATAATCTGCCACACTGGATTACAGCCTAATCTCTAATCTCTTTGGCCCTCCTCTGCCAGGGGACCACCTCCACCGTGCCAGTTTTATTAATCTGAGCTCCCATGCATCAGCGGCTTAACTCTGCCCATTTTGATTTCCACCGGCTCTCAAGCGTGTAAAGCAATGAGAGTTGAAACAATAGAGCGCTTGTGACGCAACACTTCCAAGTGAAAGTCTGTGACCCCGGCGCAGTCTATAGGAGGATTTAGGGACCAATGAGAGTGTTAATCCTTAAAAATGTGAGGATTCATCAGGAGCAGTTGCTTCAGGGACGTCCCAGGTAGCCTGAATTGCAGAGTGCTGCAGTTCGGCTCCCCGCACGTGGGTTCCGGCTGCCTCTGATGTAATATCCATCAGAGTTAGACCAAGCATGAAGGTTGCTATGCTCCGTCTGACTTCATGACCTGAAAAACGCACAATTAATGTCCCATATCATGGGGTTAAATTGGGGCTAAGAATTGCTCTGGATAGATGGTAGAAGGCGGTGTGGAGACGAGCGATTTCTAGCCCTGCACTGGGTAAGACGGCCAGTGATTAACCAATTACCTGCCTTTTTAGATATGGAATCAGTTCAGGTTGATTTATTGCCTAATGTCTCCATGTTGAATGAGATCATTCAGTGTGCCGATTGCCTTTTAACAACAAAACAATGCCCCAATGAAGCAGAAACGGACTGAAATGTGTACTGAGTGCATCAGTTTTTAGTATTTAGGTTCTTTTAAAGGGGCAGTGTTTACTATTTCCTAGGGACACAGAGCAATTTTATAGCACAATCAAGTAGCTATGTCACCTCCAGTTGTTGTGAAAGTGCTATATATATA
>NW_006802030.1:0-1167 GCF_000485575.1 Poecilia formosa
GTCCTCATCCAGAGGAAGTGGTTCAGTGAGTCGGATTAAGTGACTGTAGGTCTAAAATAGCGATCTTCTTCAGTCCAGCAAACTGAGTCTCAACATTTTTGAACAAACAATTGATTACCAGCAGGTTATTTTTTTGTTATTATTTAGGTTTGTTGTCTTCAGACAAAATCAACTAAAACAAACGGATTTATTTATCTTTCTTTCCAGAAGAAAAGCCTGTTCCAGGTTTTTACCTGTGGCTTTTCTCTCCTCTCTGCTTCCGTCCTTCTCTGCGGGGATCTGTTACAGCTGAGTGGCTCTCTAATGATCTCTGGGTGAGAGGCAGAAAGTCATCCATGAGCATTCACACGGTTACAGTCACACACACACGCACACACACACACACACACACACAGAGACACACACACAGTACTCTCAGCATCCTCCGGGATAATTGAAGAAAGGTCTCTTAGCTCACTGAATCCCAGCCTCCTACCGCCATTGAAGCCTAGAGCCGAGTGTGTCCAGCTGGATTTAAGGAACTCTGTTGCTTTGGCTGTGTGTGTGCGTGTGTGTTTGTGTGTGAGACGGTGAGCTGAGATGGACTTGACAGGTGTTTTTAGGGATGAAGTGCTGCAGACAGCTTGTCAGAGAGATGACAGGTCAGGACGCAGTGTGTGTGCACGTGTGCGCCAGTGTGTGTTGCATGCATTGCATGTAAAGTGAAGTGTAAATGCTTGGCTGAGCATGTCGAGGGTCTGTGTGTGCGAAATGCTTACAGAGCAAAGAGAGGGAGAAAGGATATAGAAGTGGATTTGATCTGGATATCGTTCCTAAGGCGCCTGTTACAGGCCTGCATGTGTTACCTTCTTAACTAGCTTCACAAAAACGAAAAGGTAACTGTTAATCAAATTTTATTCCCCTGCATTTCCTATTTTGCCTTTTGTCTTGGGGAAAATAAAAATGGTTTCAAATGCTCAAAAAGATTGCAAATGCTGTCTATTGCTCCTAGAGCAGAAGGTTACAAACTGGATAGTAAATCTATTATCTCTTTAAGGGCTGAGGACATACGGGGGACATCAAAGGTGGATCCGGATTTCTGTTCTAGATAATAAAATTGTTGTTGTTGTTTCGATAAGTAGTATTCTGGTGGAGGAGATATTTAAGTTCCAACATTGTATAGGTTCA
>NW_006802031.1:0-1167 GCF_000485575.1 Poecilia formosa
GGACTCGACAACTGTCCTCAACTGGTTGAGCTCACAGTCCTGTCGCTATAAAATCTTTGTTGGAGCCAGGATAGCTGAGATACAGGAGTTGACAGAAAACTGCACCTGGTGCTATGTAAGCTCCGAAAGTAATCCAGCGGATGACCTTACCAGGGGGAAGGCTCTGGCAGAACTCAAAGTGCCAAACAGGTGGTCAGATGGACCCCCCTTTCTGCTCCACAGTCCTGACACATGGCCAGAAAAGCCAAACTCTGAGCCCTTTAATGAGGAATCAGAGCTCCGAAAGACTGTATTCTGTGGAACAACGACCACCTCCGCACCCACCTGTCAGGATAGAATGGAGTACAAGTCATGGCAGGAGCTCTTGGATGCTATTGTTAAGGAACTTCAAGGGCAAACGCTCTCAACTTCTCCACCTAATGCTGAGGAATATCAAGCTGCTGAACAGGTCATCCTTAGGCGAGCTCAGCAGGAGTCGTTTCCAGAGGAGTGTCGTTTGCTTGCTGAAGCAAAACCTGTTCCACCCAGAAGTCGCTTACTTACCTTGGCACCTGAACTGGATACCTCAGGAGGCCTTATCAGAGTAGGAGGTCGATTACGACGTCTAGGAGGTCTTGATGGATCGACCCTGCATCCTATTGTCCTGGACCCTACTCATCCCTCCACTCGTCTTCTCATCCAGAAATATGACATCGATCTCCATCATCCAGGGCCTGAACGGGTCTTTGCAGAGATGCGGAGATCTTTCTGGATACTGCGTGGGAGAGAAGCGATACGGAAATACCAGCGCACCTGTCCTGAGTGCCAGCGTTGGAGGGCTCAACCCTCAGTTCCAAAGATGGCTGACCTTCCTGCCGCTCGGCTTAGGTTATATAAGCCAGCCTTTTACTCCACTGGTGTGGACTGTTTTGGGCCCATGATAGTGAAAATAGGAAGACGGCAGGAGAAACGCTGGGGAATCATTTTCAAGTGTCTGACAACTAGGGCTGTACACTTGGATCTCCTAAGTAGCCTGGAAGCAGATTCTTTCCTTATGGCCATGAGACGATTCATCGCCAGGAGAGGAAAGCCTGCAGAGCTGTGGTCTGACTGTGGGACCAATTTTAAGGGAGGGGATCGAGAACTCAGAGAAGCCTTTGCCAACATGTCAGAGACACTACAGGGACA
>NW_006802032.1:0-1163 GCF_000485575.1 Poecilia formosa
AAAAAGGAGGAGTGTTTCACACTAATATAGACACATAACGGAATGGTCCAGTTTTTGTTGCAGCTCATTTGATTTCAGCAGCTTTTGTAAACTGGGTTGAACTCTTAGAGGTTCAGTTCAGCTGAACCATCATGGCTGCTTCTGAGTTCAAGTAAACCAGTTCAATGAACATGGGAACATCTGGCTTCAGCTGCAGAACCAGCTCCGAGTTTAGAGTCCAGTTGGTACTGGGAGGCAGTTTCACACACTTGTGGTCACAGATGGATTTTTATGTGGTAGTTTTTCTGTAAAACCTCATTTAATGAAAGGATCAGACAGAAAAGGATTTACCAACATGCTGAAACATGAACATTTTATCCTTCATAACAAGACTTCAGTCACAGCATCGTCTTAACGTTCAATCTGTTTTACTGTGAGACACAAATAGAGTGTGTGGAGTTGAGCAGGAAAATACAGAACAAGCTCCTAGTTGGAAGACATGATGGCCTCAATGAAAAGGCTGGTGGATGTAACCAACTGTGAGGAAAATAAACAGAACCATGGATGGGTTTCAGCTCTCAGCCGTTTCTCCATCAGTCCTTGGTCTGAAACATATTGCTGCTGCATTCTGCCCTGAGGTCCAGCAACAGCCCTTAGCAACAGTTGCCCCCAGTTACAGTAATTTGCCTTGTGCTGCAATGGCATCTAGGGTCCAGTGCAGGGTTGACACTTTGCACACACTGAGCTGTTTGCTTTTCTCAATTCCCATGATGGCTAGAAAGTGGAGACTTGTTTCCACCGACTGTTTCTGCTCCATCGGTCAAAGGCTCTGAAAATAGTCTCGGCCTCTCAAAGTTTATTACTCTGTGTTTTTCACACATCACTGAAACAAGGGCGGCAGGAGACCAAAGCACATTTTCCTCAATGCAGCTATGCTAAAATTAGCTTCAAGACTGTGAAACAGACTGGAAACTGGAAGTGAGCAACGAATAAGGACTTAATGAAGACGCAGGTATCCAGTCAAAGAGGAAGCCCAACTGACCTGGACGACTCCTTCCTTATGCATGGTGATGATGTTGTTGGGGTCTTTGGACAGTTGGTACAGGGCCATGGTTGTGTTAAGGAGGAGTGAACTGTCGTTCGACTCCAGGTAATGAACCACAGGGCCAACGGCTTTATGTTCA
>NW_006802033.1:0-1161 GCF_000485575.1 Poecilia formosa
GCCTCCAACAGTCTCCAACCGCCTCCAACAGTCTCCAGCCACCTCCAACAGTCTCCAACAGTCTCCAATCGCCTCCAACCTTCTCCAGCCACCTCCAACAGTCTCCAACCACCTCCAACAGCCTCCAACCACCTCCAATAGTCTCCAACAGCCTCCAACCACGTCTACAACAGCCTCCAACCACGTCTACAACAGCCTCCAACCACCTCCAACAGCCTCCAACCACCTCCAACAGTCTCCAACAGCCTCCAACAGTCTCCAACCACCTGCAACAGCCTCCAACCACCTCCTATAGTCTCCAACCACCTCCAACAGCCTCCAACCACCTCCAACAGCCTCCAACCACCTCCAACAGTCTCCAACCACCTCCAACAGCCTTCAATCACCTCCAACAGTCTCCAACCACCTCCAACAGTCTCCAACAGCCTTCAACCACCTCCAACAGTCTCCAACATCCTCCAACCACCTCTAACAGCCTCCAACAGTCTCCAACCACCTCCAACAGTCTCCAGCCACCTCCAACAGTCTCCAAGAGTCTCCAATCGCCTCCAACCTTCTCAAGCCACCTCCAACAGTCTCCAATCGCCTCCAACCTTCTCCAATCACCTCCAACCGCCTCCAACAGCCTCCAACAGCCTCCAACAGTCTTCAACAGCCTCCAACAGTCTCCAACCACCTCCAACAATCTCCAACAGCCTTCAATCACCTCCAACAGTCTCAAACAGCTTTCAACCACCTCCAACAGTCTCCAACCACCTCCAACCACCTCCAACAGCCTCCAACCACCTCCAACAGCCTCCAACCACCTCCAACAGCCACCAACCACCTCCAACAATCTCCAACCACCTCCAACAGCTTCCAGCCACCTCCAACAGCCTCCAACAGCCACCAACCACCTCCAATAGTCTCCAACAGCTTCCAGCCACCTCCAACAGCTTCCAACAGTCTCCAACCACCTCCAACAGTCGCCAATCGCCTCCAACAGTCTCCAACCACCTCCAACAGCCTCCAACAGTCTCCAATCACCTCCAATAGTCTCCAACCACCTCCAACAGCCTCCAACCACCTCCTACAGCCTCCAACCACCTCCTACAGCCTCCAACCACCTCCAACAGTCTCCAGCCACCTCCAACAGCTTCCAACCACCTCCAACAGTCTCCA
>NW_006802034.1:0-1152 GCF_000485575.1 Poecilia formosa
CCCACCTCCTGACCCTACCCCGTCTACCAGATCTCCTCCTCTTGCCCCTTTCTTCCGCCCGAGCAGCGGGGGGCAAAAAGCTTCAACGTGCGTCAACCCCACCTCTTCGTACTAATCCCGGCACATCCTCTGCTCCTGTGCGCTTCCCACAGGAGGGTTTTATTTTCCTCTAACGCAGTCGCAGCTAAATGGATATATCCCAAAAGGTCGCAGCCAGGAGCTGTATCCCATTACCAGCACTTTTATTTTATGGTCAGGCGGAGCAGTGGCGCACAGGAGACTGGGGAGGGGGTGAACTTGACTTTCTTCTCTGTTCACAAACACGCACACACGCATACAGAGACACACACAGACACACACACACTGCCGCTGCCATCCACTCAGTCTGCCAGTTGACTGGTTCTTCCTTCGCACCGCCCTGCCAAGACGACATGTTCTGTCAACAGACTGGCTTGGCTACATTCTCCCTCTTTTGAAACGGCAACGAAGCAATCAATGCAATCTGCATGACAAGTTGCAAAAAACGAGACCTCTGCTGCGCGCCTGGCTGCTGGGGCTGCCATTGAGGTTGATGCTAAGCGTCTCCAAATGCTGATCTGGATTGGCTCCGTGCCTTAACCGTGAAATGCACATGTTGCCTGCAAAGGCGGGGTCAAATCGAAAACCCCTTCTCTCCCCCTCATCACTCAGTAGGACTCCGGGGCGTGCCCACATAAAAAAAAAAAAAAAACCGAGGGGGCGTGCGCATCCCCACTCAAGTGTCTTCGCTTGCCATTCATTTTAAGCGCAGCAGCTTTGACCGAACATCACACAGTTAGAGATAAGAAGAGCTGTCAGACGCAGTCGCTCAGACTGAGCTCAATCAAAGCATCCTGCAGGCTTCAGGTCAGGCGGAATAACTGGAACTTATATTTTACGCGCGGAAGAACTTGGACCTGTCAACTTACTTTAATTAATTCATAACCACCTGCAGCCGAAGATGGAGCGCAAATTCCCCGATTTCTCTGGTACCTGGGAAATGAAAAGCTCGGAAAACTTTGAAGAGCTTCTGAAAACTCTGGGTAAGCAAAGAGAGTGATGCTTAAAATGTGCTTCTCGCTTCTTTATATATATATATAATTTTACAGAGACTTGCCTCCCATTTTATATATA
>NW_006802035.1:0-1150 GCF_000485575.1 Poecilia formosa
TCGGACACTTTACATGCTCGGTCCGTGTTTAATTCAGAGCATGGAGCTCAAAGGAACCTCCAAGAGTCGTCAACGGGCCTCGGAACACCCGTATCCGACATGGAACACCATCTTTCGGGTACTTATTTTCAAAGAGTCCGCACTCTTTGGCCTCCGGGGAACGGCGGGGGATATGGGATTTTAAGGCCGCCTAGGGAGTGTGTCTTTCTGGCTTCATTTATCGTCCAGTTCTGCTTATTCGCACCATAATGTGGACTTAGAAAATATTTCCTATACCCGCCATAATGTGGACTTAGAAAAATTCTCATAAAGTCACAAAGTGCTTGGACCCAGTGATTGCCAGTTTTCGAGACACCTCCCCTATACATAGGATGGTACCCCTCTCCTTTTTCCACTTCTACGGAGATCCTCCAATCGCGGACGAATTCAAAACCTATCCGAAAAAGGTGCACCTCTTCGGGCACGCGATGTACGGCGAGCAGCATGGATGAAAGCGCCTAGGCGAAAAATTTTCAAATATCACTGGGAACCCACAAAAACTTAGCGCGATTTTTGAAAAGTTTTTCGAAAATTTGTCTATGTCCCAAAAAAATTCCGACATAGACAAATTTTCGAACATCGAAAATTTTTCTAAGTCCCAAAAAATTTCCGACATAGAAAAATTTTCGAAGATCACTGGGAACCCACAAAAACTTAGCGCGATTTTTGAAAAGTTTTTCAAAAATCGCGCTAAGTCCCAAAAAATTTCCGACATAGACAAATTTTCGAACATTTTTTCACCCATGCCCCTTTTGCTCAAAACCAAGCCGATTTTCGGACACTTTTCACCGGACGCTCGTCCCGGCTCGTGCCGCCCTCCCTTATGGAGCTCCCCCCCCCAGGAGGACCCCCGGACCAAAAACTCCCGGCCGGCTTTAAACCCTTATTTCTCCGCCGTCCGGCCACCTACCGCCACGGGACCGGTCTCCTTCGGCTCGTCTGGATCTCCCCTTTACGACCGTATCCCCGGCGAACCGCTACTCGCCGGAGAACCGGAGCGAGAACCTCCGGAACGTGCCGAAACGCACTTTCCCCACTTTGACGCTTAATAACTTCCCGGGACCGCCACGTAGCGGGACCAAATTTTCACCCGGCGCTTACCTCCGCCCCC
>NW_006802036.1:0-1146 GCF_000485575.1 Poecilia formosa
CCCACACTTACACAAACATCCCCACACATTTTCTAAAAACTATTTTGATCTATCCTGTTTTTGCCATTTTTAGCCTATGTATCAATCAACTTGAAATTCTAGTTGAGTTTTAGTTGGTTTTCTCAAATGTTTGTTTTGTTTTTCGCTGCGCGGTCCAGCAAGAGCTTCTTTTACATCTGCATTCTGTTTCTTCGTGGTGCTGGTTAGCTGTCTATCAGTTTATCACTGTTTTGAATCATCTGTAGGATTGTTTAATTTCCATATGCAGCATTTACCTCCACGTTCACTTCAAGCCAATGAATTGTCTTTTCCATCACAGCTATTTTTTTCTAGAAGAAGTTTGTCCAAGCTCTCTGTGGAAAGGGGGGAATTTTGCGCTGATTACCTTGAGTTCTTTTATGAAAGACATTTTGGTGCAGGGTTTCTCTCATTGAAGCTTCTCCTTGAAGTTTTCAGCATGGTAATATTGAGGTAAGAAATAACTTGAAACATTAGTATTTTAATTATTCCCAGTGAGTGAGGGAACGAAAGCAGAAACAGAAACATGAAGCAGCATTGAAAAAGAGGACAGCTATCAAGGTTAGTGTGTGTTGTCCATGCAGAAGGAGCCACAACCAAGAACTGAAAACATGGGCATTATAAATCATTTTGCTATATTCAAATGTGACCACATACATTTTGGGTAATACATTACATATCACTGTGTGTGGGATTAATCTTTATGCTAATTTGCCTGAACTTTTCCAATAAATTACATGTTTTGTGATATTCTCATTTTTGAGAGGCAAATATTTATTATTGCAAAATTTAATCTAAATTTGAGGAAAAAGTGCATCAACATATTTACTGTGTTTTTTGTCTTTCATGATGTTCTTTTTGCTGTGAAACCTGTTTTATTTGTTGAACTTGGGGCAACCATATTAAGATAAAAAAAATGAAATGATGTAAACACTCTTCCCAGCAGCCTAGGTTGGGTTGGATTTGTGGGCTTTCCACCTCATTTAAAGCCAAAGTGAAAACTGATTTCTACAAAATAATGATAAATACACATGTGCAACATAATTGCAGAAAAATTCATCACTTTATCTGAATGAAACTTTGGATTGCAAAATAAAACCAAGTATGGCAATAATCTTTTGACCTGTC
>NW_006802037.1:0-1145 GCF_000485575.1 Poecilia formosa
GTCCTCATCCAGAGGAAGTGGTTCAGTGAGTCGGATTAAGTGACTGTAGGTCTAAAATAGCGATCTTCTTCAGTCCAGCAAACTGAGTCTCAACATTTTTGAACAAACAATTGATTACCAGCAGGTTATTTTTTTGTTATTATTTAGGTTTGTTGTCTTCAGACAAAATCAACTAAAACAAACGGATTTATTTATCTTTCTTTCCAGAAGAAAAGCCTGTTCCAGGTTTTTACCTGTGGCTTTTCTCTCCTCTCTGCTTCCGTCCTTCTCTGCGGGGATCTGTTACAGCTGAGTGGCTCTCTAATGATCTCTGGGTGAGAGGCAGAAAGTCATCCATGAGCATTCACATGGTTACAGTCACACACACACAAACACACACGCACACAGTACTCTCAGCATCCTCTGGGATAATTGGAGAAAGGTCTCTTAGCTCACTGAATCCCAGCCTCCTACCGCCATTGAAGCCTGGATCCGAGTGTGTCCAGCTGGATTTAAGGAACTCTGTTGCTTTGGCTGTGTGTGTGCGTGTGTGTTTGTGTGTGAGACGGTGAGCTGAGATGGACTTGACAGGTGTTTTTAGGGATGAAGTGCTGCAGACAGCTTGTCAGAGAGATGACAGGTCAGGACGCAGTGTGTGTGCACGTGTGCGCCAGTGTGTGTTGCATGCATTGCATGTAAAGTGAAGTGTAAATGCTTGGCTGAGCATGTCGAGGGTCTGTGTGTGCGAAATGCTTACAGAGCAAAGAGAGGGAGAAAGGATATAGAAGTGGATTTGATCTGGATATCGTTCCTAAGGCGCCTGTTACAGGCCTGCATGTGTTACCTTCTTAACTAGCTTCACAAAAACGAAAAGGTAACTGTTAATCAAATTTTATTCCCCTGCATTTCCTATTTTGCCTTTTGTCTTGGGGAAAATAAAAATGGTTTCAAATGCTCAAAAAGATTGCAAATGCTGTCTATTGCTCCTAGAGCAGAAGGTTACAAACTGGATAGTAAATCTATTATCTCTTTAAGGGCTGAGGACATACGGGGGACATCAAAGGTGGATCCGGATTTCTGTTCTAGATAATAAAATTGTTGTTGTTGTTTCGATAAGTAGTATTCTGGTGGAGGAGATATTTAAGTTCCAACATTGTATAGGTTCA
>NW_006802038.1:0-1144 GCF_000485575.1 Poecilia formosa
ATTAAAAATCAAAGATCTCAACCTGAACAGCAGTGCAGTTTACTTCTGTGCTGCAAGATACCACAGTGCTGCATATCTCTGCTCCCTAATACAAAAACCTCCTTGTTTCAGCTCTGTTTGTTTTGGGGTTTTTTTTTACATCAGTTGAATCCCCTTGCAGCTGCATTCTCACATTTAATCACAGACTGAAACAGGAGGTTTTGACACCAGAGCAATGGCCTAAGCCTTCCTACACTGCAAAAACACAAAATATTGCTAAATATTTTTGGTCTATTTTCTGGTGGAAACATCCCAGTTCACTAGACTAACTTCCAAATATTTTTTTCAGCAAGATATAGCAGCTTGTTTTTAGTCAATAATTCCTTAATATTGATGAAAACGTACAAGATCCACTAGCAGATTATTTCACTCATAAGTAATTTTTCATCAATATTAAGAAATGACTGACTTAAAAAAGTTCCTAAGTCTTGTTGAAAAGTTACAAAGTGAAATATTTGCACCGGAAACCAAAAACACTTGGTGTGGTTTTGTGTTGTTGTGGTGAACAATCAGCAGAAAGTTCAATTATTTCCATGAACATTGGAAATGGCCACTGTTGATGCTTCTCTTATACAAACTTCTGTTGTTGTGGTTAGAAGATATAAGAGGGTGTTTCAATAATCCAGTAACCACTGAAAGAAAACTCAAACTTTTCACATAATATGAAAGTCAAATTTCACTCTACGCAGATGATACTGTGATATTTTGAACTCTTCAAAAACCTAATGCCACTTTGTAGAGGCCACATGTTTTGGTCATTGCCAGGATGTGACAGCAACCAAACACTCAGGAGTCAAAGATGGAAGTGAGACTGAAGCTGTGAAACATTCATGGCCTGATGTCAGTGGTGTGTATTCCTGAGCTGTCAGCAAACACACTAATGTGAGACGCAACAGCAAAATACAAAGTAAGTTTTATATCAACTGTAAGGAGGGTGTAAATGAAATAGTTCTTGCTTATATTTCCACTAGATGGCGCTGGAAGTCTAAAGATTTTTCTGATTTAAATTTCCTGGAGACCAAGATCTGAAACACAATGGGTGTACAAAAGGGCATGGCTGTGTGTGCTACAAAACATTCAATATTACTGAAGAAACAAAGAATGG
>NW_006802039.1:0-1141 GCF_000485575.1 Poecilia formosa
CCACTACTTCAGCTGCTTCTGCACCACCCCTGTGCCGTGATGTCAGCACACCCACTCCTGAACACTACTCAGGTGAGCTAGAGAAGAGCAAGGGTTTTCTGCTTCAATGTGCTTTAGCTTTTCGCCGGTCCCCACGCTCATTTCCTGACGATGCCAGCAAGATTTCTTTTGTTGTTGGGTTACTAAGAGATCGAGCACTTAGGTGGGCTGAGACAGTAGTTGATGAGGAGAACCTCGTATATTATTCCTATGAGGAATTTATTGAGCTCTTCAAACAAACATTTTGTCCCAAGCTTGGTGAGGAGGCTGCCTCAAAAAGAATCTGGAATTTAAGACAAGGGAATAGATCAGTGGCCGATTTCGCAATTGATTTTCGCACTCTTGGGACTGAATCAGGTTGGAATGAACCAGCTCTTAAAGGAGCTTTCCAACATGCTCTTAATGACAAATTGAAAGATGAGCTGGCGTGCCGAGACGAACCTGACTCTCTTGATGAGCTAATTAACCTGGCCATCAAGATTGATAACAGAATTAGAGATAGAGCCCGACCCTCAAATCCCCGACCACCTCTGCCTCCTATTAGGAGGGGTTCTCCCAGTCCTGACTCGCCCAGTCCTCCAATCCAGAACCCTCCAGAACCCATGCAGTTAGGCCGAGCCCGGCTAAGTTCAGAGGAACGGCAGCGCCGTTTATCCTCAGGTTGTTGTCTTTACTGCGGCTCCCCTCAACATTTCATCTCCTCCTGTCCAGTTCGCCCAAAAGCCCTGGCCCGCCAGTAGGTCTGGGGGTCCTGGCGGGCAGATCTAAAGAGAATGATTACCTCCGGCTAAGTCTCTCTGCTGTTCTCACTATCCAGCATGATTCCTACCCAGTCCAAGCCTTAGTTGACTCAGGTTCTGAACAAAATCTCATACACCCTGATCTAGTGGCACAATATCAGATTCCTGTCCATGCATTACCTTCCCCTCTCCAGGTGGCTGCCTTGGATGGTAGTCCTATGGCCAATATTACCCACCAAACTGACCCAGTTTCCCTCTTCGTGTCGGGCAATCACCAAGAGCTCATTCAATGTTTTGTGTTTTCCACGAAGGGTGCCCCTTTGGTTCTTGGGTTTCCCTGGCTCCTCAAACACAACCCCCAC
>NW_006802040.1:0-1141 GCF_000485575.1 Poecilia formosa
CTTTACGTTTTCAAAGCATATTCCACAAAGTGCAACAGAGCCAGTCAAGCAGCGCTCTGGCTTTCTCTCTCCCCCCGTGTCCTCCTGAGGGGCCTGTGTGTGAGCAGCAGCCTCCTGGAGCTCCCTGCTTTTATACTCCGTTATTTTTGACCCGCCGTGCTTACGCAAAACAAAATTCCGGTCCAGCCTGCGAGCCAAGTGGAAATGGACTCCATTTCCTGAGGAAAAACTTCACACTCGCTTCCTGTACTTTCACTCCGCAGTCACCTTCAGACGAGTTTAAGGATACAGATGCAGCTACTCTTGGCCTTTTGCCCAAACGCCAACTGTATCCACACAACAGTAAGCCAAACTTTATGCTTGTCGGCGCGCAAGTGTAGTTTGGACCTAAGCTAAAAAGAAAAAATAGGTCCCATTACATTCCTGGTCCCACTCTGTTATAGGTCAGTCAGAGAAAAATAAACAATTACAATTTAGTCTTTAAAATTTACACCTTGGAGACAACAATCAACCGTCTTGTGTCATCAAAGGCCTTATCAAACTGAGCTTGTGTAAAAAAAAAAAAAAGAAAAAGAAAAAAAAAACTTGGCAAGTATAGTGACAGACAGATAAAGAGTCCCCCAAGGTTCAGGTTTCTCTTTTGTGACTCTCTTTCTGAAAAAAGAGGAAGTCTTCCAGCTGACATTTTCCAAACACAATTACCTGAGATTACAGCTGTGAACCGACAAAAATACAAAAACAGCCAGGACAGAGAGAGATGTTAGCATGCAAACACTAACCACTTTAATAATGTTTATATTTGCATTTAAAGTTTTGTTCACTTTTTTAAAACTACCTTATATCTCATCTTAAATCTTTTTGTAATAATGATGGTCCTGGAGGCCACAGGCTGCATCCCTGGGCCACACAGTGACTGTCTTCTTCCTTGGCCTAATCCGTGTCATCAGCGGACGATATGCTGGCTCCAGCAAGATGGAGATGTGGTCAGAGAGGCCAAGAAGGGGGCGAGGAAGAGCTCTGTACGCACCGTGAATGTTAATGTACACACAATCCAGAGTGTAAGAAGGATGACATGCCGGTAAAAACTGAGCAGAGTCTCCATCAGTTTCACATGGTTAAAGTCCCCTGCAACCACATAAAA
>NW_006802041.1:0-1140 GCF_000485575.1 Poecilia formosa
TCAATTCCCATCTGCTGAACAAACTGGGAGTCAATTAGGCTTTGTTCACAACCCGAATCTATCATGGCTGATATCGAAATTGACTGATCTTTGTTGAATAGAATGGCTGGGAGGAGAAGACGAGGGGTTTCATTCTTTCTGAGATGGTCCGCCAGTATGCCAGCACCTACTGACGGACCTGAGCATTTAAACGCAGCCCACAGTTTGAGATGAAATGCCCTGATTCACCACAATAAAGACAGAGTCTTGACTTAAGCCTTCGTTGCCTCTCTTCTGGCGTTAATCGGGCATGCCCGACCTGCATGGGTTCGGGTTCCGGTAAGTTATTCTGCGGAGTAGGAGTAGGAGGGGCGTTTGAGAGGCGAACAGAAGAAAAAGTTCTTATCGGAGGATCCCTTCTCCGCCTCTCCCTTTCCCTGGAACGAATCCGATTATCTAAACGAATGGTAAGATTTATGAATTCATCCAGGGTAGCTGGCTCATCTAATGTAGCCAGTTCATCCTTTATTTGTTCGCTTAGGGCGTGGAAGTACGCACTTTTGAGTGCAGATGGGTTCCAACCCGAAGCTGCTGCTTTAATTCTGAAATCGACCGCGAATTCAGAAACTGTACGTTGACCTTGTTTTAAGATCCATAAATCCCGCGAATCGGAAGTCTTATCTGCATCTGGCGAAAAAATCATCTTGAATTCCTTTATAAATTCATCGAATGTGCAGCCGTAGGTTAGTGACGATGAAAATCTAGATTCTGCCCAACTGAGGGCCTGACCAGAGAGCTGGGAAATGATAAAGGATATCTTTGCATTGTCATGGGGAAAACTTTCGGGTGAATAATTGAAAAGGATTGAGCATTGTAACAAAAAACCCCTACACTTACTTCTTTCACCAGAAAATCTCTCAGGGTTTAGTGGGCGTAGTTGAGAAAACATGGGCTGGACCGTACTCACGGAACCGGTGGAAGCAGGTGGTGCCGAGGGTGGAACAGAAACTGGAGCTGGAGTCGTGGACGCCGCTGATGCGGAAGCCGGGGAGGTAGGAGGCTGGCGAAGAAATGTGATTAGTTCCTCTAATCGGCTGTTGGTTTCAGCTTGGCGGTTAGCCAACTCTTGTAAAGCAGAGTCATGCATTTGAATTTGAGTGT
>NW_006802042.1:0-1139 GCF_000485575.1 Poecilia formosa
AAAGACCTTTGTTGGCCATGCACCTCTTTTATAACATATTTACAATGAAACAAGTAGCACAAGTATTTAAAGATTACACTCTGTAAAAAAATAAAATAATAATAATAATAATTTAAAGTAAATCAGAAAATTCAGACCACGATTAATTAATTTACCCACCTTTGAACCATCAAAAACATTTCACCCGTTTTATTTTGTAGAAACAAACAACATGAAGACGTCATCTTTTTAAACTTATTTGCAAAATGCAGCTTATTAGCTTGGAATCATAATTCAATGAGAGGATTCATGTGGCACTGGCAGACTGTGGCTTTACAGGTAGCAGGCCTAAATACTGATTTACTTAGTTTAGCTTGAAATGGTTTTTTAGGACAAATGAAAGCAACTCAGTCTGTGTCTGGTACCGAGTTCAGGCTGTAATCACACAAAATAAGAGAAAAAAAAAAGCAACAGAAATGGCAGCTGTCCTTTTATGGTTGAGGAATAAATGACCACTGAGCACTTTACATTTTGGTTTTGAACAGTAATGTAGGAGTAATTAGTTTGTTCCCGATATTTTTTGTTTCAGTTTTCAGTGAATGACATACTTCAGCAGAATAGCTGGACCTGGAACAGAACTCTGCGTCCTCCAAAGCCAGTCGGTACTGTTTGAGAGCCGTGTACGCTTCTGCTCGAGAGAGACGAGCCAAGGTCACGCTAGGATCTGAAACACAAAAAATGCTGCCTCTGTCAAATACACAGTTATTGTAACCATTTGAGAGAAACATACCATTACCAGGAGTTGGCTGGTTACCGAAATCAAGATATACTACTGATGCACTGGTCAGTCGGTCGGAGATTGGAACTGGTCTATTTTCCCTTGATCAGCACTGATGAGTGATTGGTGGGTCACACACTGAAAAATCTGGGGTTTTTTCTCTCACAACCACTATGTGCTGTGAGAAAATTTACCAGCCAATGCTAAGTAATGATAGATTTCCCTGTAAATATACAGAATATATAATTCTGTATAAAGTTTGCATTTCACGTGGTAAACTGAAAGTATGGTTTCAAGGGTTTCACTAGTCGTACATTAGATAACCAAAAACCCCAAATCTGACACCAGCTAATGAATTATCTGCAAACCCAGAGAAAGAAAA
>NW_006802043.1:0-1126 GCF_000485575.1 Poecilia formosa
TGCAAAAAAATGTGCATATTTTATGTAGTCATGTCAACAGAAGTGACCCAATCGCGAAGATGAAATGCGATAAAATTACACTTTTCCGATCATAACCATCAAATGCTAGTCAGCTAGCTAGAGAGGGTAAATTAGCAGCTAGTTAGCAGTAGCTGCAACCGCCTCAGGTCACAGAGTACAGTGATTAGGTTCGCATGGGTCTCAAAAGTTTGCCTGACAGACAAGTAAAAAAAACTACAGGAGATTAAATAGATTAAATTTTCAACAACAAAATTCAAGATGTATTTAAGGCCAACTTAAATTTTTAAAAATGATTTTTTAAGGCCTTAATTTAAGACAATAAGGCAATAACTTTAGATTATAAATTTAAGACATTTTGAAGGTGAGCACAGCCTGATGCAGTGATTTGTGAAAGCCAACAGACGACCTCTGAGCCCAGTACACCACAGATCAGAACCAACACGCTCACAATCAAACATATTGACCTGCTTCCTGCAACAAACCCAAGTATGAAGTGACCTCTGACCTCTGCCAGCAGTCAGACACTCCATCAGTTCACGGCGACTGATCACATCAATACACTCACTTGCAGATGGCGGGGAAACACTCCTGCAGCCCCTTTTTCTTCACCAGAGAGCCTTCGATGCAGTACATGATGATGTCCATCACCTGGAACCAGCAGAACCAGAGGAACATCATCAGAACCATGAGAACCAGCGGACCCAGAGCGTCCAGAGCTCTGGTTCTGCTCACCTCGACCAGCAGGTCCACCACGTCTCCGGGCATCTTCTCGATCAGGATGTCGATGACCCGAAGGATCTCGGTCTTGGCCCGGGCCAGCGTGGTGGTGTGGACGTTCTGCTGGGACTGGGAGTTGGCCTGGGCCGCGTTGTGCCGGTGAACCTGGAGGAAACCGACCAGACTCAGTCAGAACGTCAGCAACGAAACGGACCTGCTGCTCCTGGAGGTTCTGGCCTCACCTCGCGGGCGATGGTGGTGATGAAGGCCGGCGGGCGGGCGGTGGCGATGAGGGACAGGGCGTGGCGGGCGGAGCGCGCTGAGTCAGCGGGCGGGTTGAGGGGCAGACCCATGGTGACGCTGAGGAGAAACACCAGATCAGAACATC
>NW_006802044.1:0-1125 GCF_000485575.1 Poecilia formosa
GAAATTTGGTCAAATCTTTTAAATTGAGCCTTCATGTATTTTTTCTAAAGAGAAGAGCTTTTCTGATCTGTTAACTTTGTCAAACGAGCCAGACTAGTTTAGTTTTTTTTAACTCCTAAATATTTACAATGTTAACTGCAGATGAGATCAATCTCTCTGGTTTTTGCCATTTCTCAGACCATTGCATAGTCTAATGGATGCAACAGTATAAATACCAAAGATTTTTATTACGGCACTTTTAGTTCGGTATGCATGCACGCCAAACAAGTACAGCGTTGTTTTATAGTGGATAAGTTTGCGGTCCGTTGTGCAACTTTTAAAAATGACACCAAAACAAAACTAAAGGATGACTCCCAACTATCTCTAACCTCTAGTATTTGGTAACATTAAAGATTTATATATATCGAAACAATTCAGCAATTCATAGAAAAATCAGCTGAAGATCAGATCCAGCTACTCGTAGCATCCAATAAGCTCAAACTCAAACTTGAAATAAAAGTCTAAAGGTTTTCCCAACAGGTCCTCATGGTGCATTTAGGTACAGCTGGGATATTTGGTTGAAATATCAAAACAACTCCAAAGTCATTGGAGGTTTTTTTTATTTTTATTCTAATATGTGGGAACACAGTTTTTATTAGGTGTGTAACAAAAGAAGCCTCAACTTCTACAACCAAGTTATTCCAGGTTTTTATAAATCTTATATAGGCTTTTCCTAATAATTTAGTTTTTCCAGTTAAACTGTGTAGAATTTACACACGTGGACAAAATCGACGGTATCCCTCGGTTAATGACAGAAAACCCCACAATCATTTGATTGCAGCGATTGCCCCAAAAGGTTGAGCAACAAAACATTAAGTTAAGGGGACCATCATTTTTGTCCAGGCCTGGTTGGTGAATTTATTATTTTTTAATTTATTTTTCCATTTGAAAAGCAATGTCTGACTTTCATTTGTTCATTTTCATAGAAGTCTTATTCATTATCACATTTCTCAGACTCAAGTTATTTCTGTGACCATGGTGTGGTTTTTCTTTCATCAACTGAGGGCTGCAGCTTTGTCCACGTGTGTAAAGTTACATTAGATGTGAAAAAAGTCAAGGTCTTAATTTGAGTCACCCCCATTTTAA
>NW_006802045.1:0-1124 GCF_000485575.1 Poecilia formosa
TGGTTGTACTGGTAGTACTGGTTGTACTGGTTGTACTGTAGTACTGGTTGTACTGTAGTACTGTAGTACTGGTTGTACTGGTTGTACTGGTAGTACTGTAGTACTGGTAGTACTGTAGTACTGGTTGTACTGTAGTACTGTGTACAGGTTGTACTGGTAGTACTGGTTGTACTGGTTGTACTGTAGTACTGGTTGTACTGTAGTACTGGTTGTACTGTAGTACTGGTTGTACTGGTTGTACTGGTTGTACTGTAGTACTGGTTGTACTGTAGTACTGTGTACAGGTTGTACTGGTTGTACTGGTTGTACTGTAGTACTGGTTGTACTGTAGTACTGTAGTACTGGTTGTACTGGTTGTACTGTTAGTACTGTAGTACTGGTAGTACTGTAGTACTGGTTGTACTGTAATACTGGTTGTACTGTAGTACTGTGTACAGGTTGTACTGTAGTACTGGTTGTACTGTAGTACTGGTTGTACTGGTTGTACTGGTTGTACTGGTAGTACTGTAGTACTGGTAGCACTGTAGTACTGGTTGTACTGTAGTACTGGTTGTACTGTAGTACTGTAGTACTGGTTGTACTGGTTGTACTGGTTGTACTGTAGTACTGGTTGTACTGGTTGTACTGGTTGTACTGGTAGTACTGTAGTACTGGTTGTACTGGTTGTACTGTTAGTACTGTAGTACTGGTTGTACTGTAGTACTGGTTGTACTGTAGTACTGTGTACAGGTTGTACTGGTTGTACTGGTTGTACTGTAGTATAGGTTGTACTGTAGTACTGTAGTACTGGTTGTACTGGTTGTACTGGTAGTACTGTAGTACTGGTAGTACTGTAGTACTGGTTGTACTGTAGTACTGGTAGTACTGTAGTACTGTAGTACTGGTTGTACTGGTAGTACTGGTTGTACTGTAGTACTGGTTGTACTGTAGTACTGGTTGTACTGTAGTACTGGTTGTACTGTAGTACTGTGTACAGGTTGTACTGGTAGTACTGGTTGTACTGGTTGTACTGTAGTACTGGTTGTACTGGTTGTACTGGTTGTACTGGTTGTACTGGTTGTACTGGTAGTACTGTAGTACTGGTAGTACTGTAGTACTGGTTGTACTGTAGTACTGGTTGTACT
>NW_006802046.1:0-1122 GCF_000485575.1 Poecilia formosa
GCCGGAAGGCAAACGTGTTGATACTTTGTTTTGAAACTAAAATATCTAAATTAATAAGGTTTTTTGTCCTGTATTCTACCAGAGTACGAGAGGGACGGATCATTTCTTCCTCTTCAGGAGGTGGACAGAGGCTCCGAGGTGATCGGGGACGTGACGAAGCTAAACACACTCAGGCATTACAAGGTGAGAACAAAGACGACTTCAGTTCAGTCTTACTTCAGTCATCAAGTAGGAGGATGAACACGTCTGCATGTGGGCTGTGGCTCCAGACTTCTATTAAGTGCAGCGAATGCAGGTCGTGTTGCAGCGCTGAGTCAGTGCTGGTTGACAGAGTCCGGTTAGTTAAAGCAGAACACACATCGTCGTCTATAACAGGGAGCAAATACACATTTACCTCAGAGTTTCTGAGGTAAATGTAACTTTAAAATGTTACGGAAAGTTCATTTAAACCATCATCAAATTTGTCTGAGCAGAAAGTCTTGCATTAAGGTGAAGCAGAAGGAGCTTCACTGTGAAACCGAGTGAGCGCGCTCACTCGGTTTCACTTCTACTTTCTTTCAAACTCTCGGCCCAGTTTACACAGAATGAAACTATTTGTGCTCCGAGCCAACAGCATGGTGCAGAGAGGAAATGGAAAAATCCCATCATCTTTTTGTCATCGCATCCAGAAAGGGTCAAGCTGTTTATCTAAAAGAAAATAATAATAATAATAATAAAGGCAAATGGATGAGAAGAAAGTGTCTCCTAATGGCTTCTAATGGGTTCAGGGGCAGGGCCGGCCCAAGGCAGAAGCAAACTAAGCAGCCACTTAGGGCCCCATGGAGACTTGGGGCGGCCCTGATCAGGGGTCACCGTCTGTGTGGGGAAGATGCTCTCAAAACGTCACGGCCTCAAGTCCTGGGCTGACTCACTCATGTGGCTTTTGTTCACATGATTAACCAAGGAAACAACAATGGATGTGCACATTTCCTTTTGCCTGTAAACATAATAATACATTTTGCTTTTTTCACACCACCAATAGTTCACCCAGTGCTAATATTTAGGTATAAGTAGAAAATAGGGTTCAGATATAAGTTTATACATCTGTCTGTTGTTTTTCATTCAGAATTTCTTTTAGTTGTT
>NW_006802047.1:0-1114 GCF_000485575.1 Poecilia formosa
GGAGCTGTCCAACAACTAACAAGGCTGAAACTTGAATGTAAAGCTGCAAAATCACAGATAGTCCATTGTTGACTTCTTTCGCTGAGATAAAGCGTTTTTGGCTTCTGGCTTGGTGATCATTTGAAAGATGAGCATTAGACCTAATTCCAGTTTAATACAGCAAGATCTACTGCTGCTCAGCATTTCGGAGGCTGAAAATTGAATGTAGAGTTGCGAATTCACAGAATTTTTTGCTTCTTTCCTGTTGATCTCTTGAAATTTAAGATTAAGAACTGATTCCAGCTTTACACAGCCAGATCTACTGCTTCTCAGCATTTCGGAGCTGTCCAACAGCTAATAATCCTGCAAATTTAATCTAGTGGTGCAAATTCACAAATTGTCCATTTTTCTCTTCTTTCGCTGAGATAAAGCTTTTTTGGCTTTTCAGGAAACACAAGATTGAGAATTACTTCTAGTTTCAAAGCACAACTACTATTGTTTTTCACCATTCTGAGCTGTTTCATAGCAAAAAAGGTTGAATATTGAATTTAGAGCTGCAAATCTTTAGGTTCTTCATTTTTCATTTCTTTTGCTGAGATAAAGCCGTTTTTCCCCCTCAGCTATTTTTTCCATGAAACACAACATTTAGACTTGTTTTTTCTTTTTAAGCACCGTGACTGTTGTATCTCACCATTCTGAGTTGCTAGACAACAAAAAAGTTTGAACACGGAATGTAATGCTGCACATCTTCAGACTTTCCTCTTTTCACTTCTTTCGCTGAGAAAAAGCCATTTCGGCCCTCTCTGTTGGAGCTCTCATGAAACCCAACCTTTAGACTTGGTTCTAATTTCAACCACAAGAACTGCTGTTTTTCAGTTTTCTGAACTGTTACACATCAAAAAGGTTCATCATAAAATGGAGAGCTTCCAATTTATAGATTCTCCATTTCTCTCCATATCTGAAATAAAGCCGTTTCAACGCACCAGAACTGTTGTTTCTTGTCATTCCTACCTGCTTGTCAGCAAATAAGTCTGAACACAAAGCGCAGGGCTGCGGATCTTTAGATTTTCTTTTGCTATTTGATTCAAATTTTTTCTGCACTCATTTATAGGTTATTTATTGATTAATATATTAC
>NW_006802048.1:0-1105 GCF_000485575.1 Poecilia formosa
CTCTCTCTCGCCCTGCCCTCACCGTTCTCCCATCGACATCCGCCCTCCGCCTCCCTCGATTATTGGTCGGCTTCCCGGGGAGGCAGCAGGGGAAATGCCCGCTGTATTCCACTCGCATCCCTTTCCACCGGCTCCACCGATGCCCCTGAGGACTCATCACGATTATTTCCCCCTCTCTGCCGACGGAGCGCGCCAGCCGGCTCGGCTAATTGTGTCTGACGGTAATTACAGGGTGTGTGGCTTTTGTTCGCCGTGGTGCCTGCTGTCGCTGCAATTTGGGTCCGAGCAGGAAATATTAAATAAACACCTTCGGCTCTGGTAAACAAACAGATGCGGAGTGGGCCGCCACAAATTGTAAACACGCGCTAATTGTGGTGAGTGTGCAAACAGGGATGAATAGGACAGGAGATGTCAATGAAACGTCTGGTTTATAGGTGGATTTTATGAGATGTCTGCACACCAAACTCTACAAGTTCAGTCCCTCCGTCCTCACTGAAGTCTGTAAACTTTCTCTCAGGTTGAAGGGGATTTTATTTAATGAGGCAACATTGTAAAAGAGAATGTAACTGAGGAGGGATACAGGTATTTACAGGTATTTACTAAAAATTGTGTGAAAAGGATGTTTAGGATTTGCCCAGCACCCCAGTAGTCAACTGTTTGTAACGCAACCTTTCACTTACCACTGTACATTTCTTCTGGGTCTTTCTCTACAAGCTAACCTTAGCCCTCACCTGAATATTCCTAACTATATTCTCAATTGGACCTAGGTTTGGACTTTGACTGGGCCGTTCTTGCACATAAACATGTTTGGATCCGACCCAGAAATGATCAACTCCGCTCCTCCAAATCCTCTGTCAGTTTTCTGCATTTGCTCGAGTTCGGCAGAGGCCTTCGTTGGATTCAGGCAACGTCTAAAGATCCAATAAATCATCTATAAATCTATAAAATATCTAACAAAAATATACATCCGGGTCCGTTTTTGAACCAGGACAAAATGTGAAAAGATTCTCCCAAAAGAAACTTTCAGCTTAACCCGCGTCTAATAAATGGTTTCTGTCAATCACATGGCATTCTTCTAAATTGTCCTTCCTTCCCACAAGACAAA
>NW_006802049.1:0-1103 GCF_000485575.1 Poecilia formosa
ACAGACAAAAAGGTGGCATTTTAGAGCAACTAATTCTGAAATGTACTGGGATTGTACTAAAGTGCATTGCTCTCATGGAGGAGAAAAGTTTTTCAAGTGCCATCACGTTATGACGTGATACTTATTTTGTTAATGTGATAATATGTTGTATAAATGTGATAGTTATCTTATTTAAAGTGATAACACAGCCACATCTAGAGGATTGGACTGACATTTTCTTCTGTGCAGTCTCAATATGTTTAGGATCCTGCTCAGACTGCATACTATTAATGATTTCAACCACAATGCACAGCAGGATCAGTATCTCTCCATGTTTTAGACAAAGCACGAAGGAAAACTTTTCCAACTCCTTACAAGTCACTGCACTAGCCTTCTTTATACCTGCAGGAAAAGCATACTAACCCCACCTTCTGGACATGAAGTTATTACGTTTATACAACATAAGTACCAAGTTTATTCAAGATAACTATCATGTTAATACAACATATCATGTTTAAACAAGATAACTATCACATTTATGCAATATATCACATTTAAACAAGATAAGTATCACACTATAACGTGATAGCGCTCTAAATTTATTTTTTTTTCCTCCATGATAGCAAGGGGCTTCTATAGATTGACATCTAGTGTGAAGACTGAAAATGGACAACAACCGTCTTCTTGCTGTTCCGTCCTGGCATTTTAAAGGCAGCAGAAACACTATACCAAGCTACTACTGCAATTAATGTTGGAAAAATTATTAGTTTTAAGAAGGAAGGTTGAAAATGAGGAAAAAGCAAGTTAAGAGTATGGATCAAAAGCAAGTAAAGTATGTTTATTCCGGCCGAAATTCCTATTACTTTCTAAAACCAAGCAAAAAGAAGATAAAGACTAATGCAAGTCATGAATAGATGGGAAGACAGCCAAATGCACCAAAAATCTACGTGAAAATTTTACAAAGGAAACTAAATCCCGGCGATGAAAATTACTAAAGCCAAGGTTGTCGACTTTATCTTGTAAGCCACTTTGCATAAAAATGTCTGCTTAAGTACTGTTGTTGGGCTGTCTTAATTTGCAAATGAAAAAAAAAAAATTTATAGAGTAGATGTATTGAAAATTGA
>NW_006802050.1:0-1092 GCF_000485575.1 Poecilia formosa
TATATCTGACTAAGCAATGGGAACCTGAGCCTCTGTTTGTCACAAATGTATTTGTTGAAACTCAACTCAGCTTCCTGTTACGCATCTCATCACTCTGATTCCCTTTAAATGTAGATGTCAAACCATTTTGGGGAAGTAAACTGTGAGAAACTGAATTTGAGATGCATGTTGTGTCCAGTGTGGGCTGGTGCTGTCATGATGGGTTTAAGTGACTTGACCCACATGCAAGACCACCACCAAGAGAAGATGCAAGTAAAAATTTATTACAAACACAAAACAAATCAGAAGAGTCTCTGGCCCAGGGAACAGACTGCTGCAGGCAGCGCACTAAAGAGAACAACACGGGAGAAGGTGAGTTCAAGTCCGTGGGATTTCTAAATGATTTGCAGGAGTTCAGGTAAGCACTTACAGGAACGGTGATGAGTAACGGCGTTGGCGGGGTATTGTTGGTCCGAGGGTCCTTTGGTCTCTGCGGTTTACTTTCCGAGTGGTCTTGAGAGCGGATCGATTTGAGGAGGAGGTGAACTGAGTTGGATAGAGCGGCGGCGTCAGAGGGCGGACAGGTAGGCAAGTGTTGGAACTGCCAGTCAGATCTCTTGGATTGGAGGCGAGTTTCAACCGTCTCTGGAGGTTCTGGAGACTCAGGCATCAGCGGGGTAACTACCCGCGATGTCACGAGGAAACAACGAGGAGTCAAAGCCAGATCTGGTTTCAGGTTTCACCTGAGGAAAACAGATGTCACAGGAAAGAATTACTTTCAATTCCGCAGAAACAGGTCAACAACTGATACTCGGAGATAACGTGGAGGGGCTGGAGCTACCATCACTGGACAGCACTCTAGGGTTGAAGCACTGGCGTTCATAAACACTTCATGTTCATGACGGGTGTTATGTCATATGTATGACAGTGTCATGTACACCCCTTCAAATAAAGTGTCACCAAATCTTCCCATTAACTTCAGTGCTTCATATTTCAGAAAACTATGAAAGGTCGTCTCCAGCAAAGTTTCTTTCCGATTCACTTTCATGTCTTCCAAGATGAAAGTCAGTTGTTTAAGATGTTTACACTGCCGTACTTTATTTTAACTTTTGA
>NW_006802051.1:0-1092 GCF_000485575.1 Poecilia formosa
GGAAGGTTCTCTGGAGCAAGAGAAGAAGGTCCGGATGGATCTGGAAAGAGCCAAGCGGAAGCTGGAGGCAGACCTGAAACTCGCTCAGGAATCCATCATGGATCTGGAGAACGAGAAGCAGCAGCTGGACGAGAAGATGAAAAAGTAATTCAGATTAAATTTAATCTGATAAACAGAGAGTAAAGTCAAACTAAAATGTGGTTATATGTTAAAACTGAAAATTGGTTCATTTCACAGAAAAGACTTTGAGTTATCACAGCTGCAGAGGAAGATAGAAGATGAGCAAGGAGTCAGCGGTCAGCTGCAGAAGAAGATAAAAGAGCTGCAGGTGAGGAAGAGGAAGAGCCGGCCTTCGCCGCTGCTCACAGTAAAACCCTGAGGCTAAATTAGACGCTGCTTTGGATGAGAAAGCTGTAAATAACTAACAGGTTTCTTGCATGAAGTCTTATGAAAACAGCAGGTCAGTTTCATCCTTCTGGAACTTTTCCCCAAAGGCTCGCATTGAGGAGCTGGAGGAGGAGACGGAGGCCGAGCGCTCGGCTCGAGCCAAAGCGGAGAAGCAGCAATCGGACCTGTCGAGGGAGCTGGAGGAGACGGCCGAGAGGCTGGAGGAGGCCGCCGGCGCCGCTCAGCTGGAGGCCAGCAAGAAGCGAGAGGCCGAGTTCATCAAGCTGCGGCGCGATCTGGAGGAGTGTTCGCTGCAGCACGAAGCCACGGCCGCCGCGCTGCGGAAGAAGCACGCAGACAGCGTGGCCGAGATGGGAGACCAGCTGGACAACGTCCAGAGAGTCCGGCAGAAACTGGAGAAAGAGAAGAGCGAGCTGCGGCTGGAGGTGGACGACCTGTCCAGCAACATGGACACTCTGGCCAAAGCAAAGGTCAGAGGTCATCCTTAACACCTACCACAATGTTCTGCTGAAATTTGATTTCTGATCATTCATTTTACTGATTCAACCAGCGAGGTTTCTGTGTGAACGGTTTACGGTGGCAGGTCAGAGCAAATTTCCACCAAAAACTCAGGAAACTTTAGATCAACTTTAGATCAACTTTAGATCAACTTTAGATTAACTTTAGATCAACTTTAGATCAACT
>NW_006802052.1:0-1082 GCF_000485575.1 Poecilia formosa
TGTAATGCATTGAATTTCCCCCTATTCTGATTTTTTGTGTTGAAACTAACTCAAACTTTTGGAGGGGGGAAAAAGTCTAGAGACTTAATTTTTTTCCTCCCTTTTACTAATTCACAGATTCATTTTCTATGTTGTTTTCCTGTTCAGAATTGGAGAAGGAGACTGGATAATTTAGAGCCACCAGCTCATCTATTCCTTTTTTTTTTATTTTTTAGGCAGATTCATGCATCTAAAACCTGTATAATGACGCTGCATCAACGGATTCTCTTTTTGTTTGTACAACTGATTTCTTTAAAACAAAATGTTTTGGGTTTTTTTCCATTAAAGAGACAACAATTTAAATTGGTATTTTCTGAGCATGTGTTTAACACCAGCATGTTTCTATGTATACAGATTCAGAAAGAGCAGCTGAGAGAGAGCGGTGACTGACCAGGACTCTGACGGTGTTGTTGAGGTCTCTGGTTAAGTTAGTGCAGCCAGCATGGCAGGGAGAAATGTACTCAATCCCACTGGAGTCACAGACAGGATGGAAGGCGCTCTCAGGACAGAAGCAGCTGGTGGAGCACTTGGGTAATGACCTGCAGGGGGCAGCACAGTTCAACCAATGCACATTAAAGCAACCTAAACCGGCATCAGTCTTAGTAAAATGCAACACAGATATGCGTTATGGGGACAGAAATCGTGGGATTTCTTTGCCTTAATCTTATTTTCCAGTTGAAGGAAGTCTGAAAAATAAGATCACTCTGCTATGTCACAGTTTTTGTAGGACTTTCATTTCAAGTTAAAAGCCTGGCCTGTTTCCTGCAGGATTGGATTGACGGTATCTATATTTTTAGAATGTTTGTAAAATATGCTACTAAATTTTGTCGTACTTTTGAGATAAAAAAAAAAATCTGACATATACAGCTGAAACCAGAAGTTTACATACGCCAAATAAAGTTAGACATTTTATTCTTTCTTCTGAAGTTAAATCAGAGTAAACTTCTCCTGTTTTAGATCAGTTAGAATTATCAAAATGATTTCTATTTGCTAAATTTATCATCTCCACCAATGCCACAATAATAACAGAGAGAATAAATAAG
>NW_006802053.1:0-1078 GCF_000485575.1 Poecilia formosa
GCTTTGAGTTCAGCGTGATGGATTTAGATTCGGAGGCCTCGTTTTTGGCTTTTGACACTTCGCCGGAGCAGAAATATTTACTGTTCCCAGACTCTCATTTTTTTATTTCCAATTTTGCGCTTTCTTATATTTCTAAAGGGAGCAGGGGAATGAGCTGAGAAATGGCAGGCAGTTTTTCCCTCCCCCCCCCGTCCCCCACTTTAAATCTTTTGCTGCCCTCTTGAAATTTGTAATAGCCATTTTGGCTCTGTCAAGCTGCCTTAGCCTTTTGGTGCACTTGGAGCTTCATTGGTGATAAAACAGATAAAGCCTTCTTGACAAGTTAAAAATGAGAAAGCAATTGTGGCTGACACCCTCGAGACAGCCATCGTCTCTGTCTCCCTTCTGGCCACTTTCTCTGTCTCTTTCCCAGTGTCCTGTTTGCTCTTGTTTTCTTGCAGAGGCCTGCTTGTTATGCGCTATCTCTACAAACTAAAATATTAAAACAAGATACCTCTTGAGGATGTTTGCTATTGCTGAGCGATTCAAATCTAGCCAAGCTGAAAGAGACTGCTTAAGCACTGCGGGATGTAAACATGGGGGATAGTGAAGACTGCATATTTTTTGTAGCATTTTTGCTTCTTTAGGCTGCATTTCTATTTTCCTTTGTCTAGCTAAATTGGACTTTCTAAGGCATTTTTTGACTTTGATCTAAACTTGTTTCATTGCAGCTCTGGTTGTAATAAGTTTAGGGTCATCGTCCTGCTGAAAAGTGGGCGTTATGGTCTCAGTTTTTCATATATAACTTTCCATCAAATGCAATTAGATGACTGTTGAAAACAATATATAATTTTTTCTTGAACTTTAATTGGTCTGTCATAAAAAAAATCCAGTAAAAGTTTTAATGTAAGCTACGGTGAGATGTAAACATACCCCTACTGCTATAACTATTGGTAAGAGCCTAAAAATGACGGCAAAGGCCTTCTTATTGTGTGTTTTTTATGTCGGTGTCGGGCTTTGTGTGTGACAGAAAGCCAAGGCCTTGTGTGTGAAATATTCACGAGGGATGGGGAAAACGAAAAGGGGGATTGATAGAGCC
>NW_006802054.1:0-1077 GCF_000485575.1 Poecilia formosa
GCGTTCTTTCCCCACCCCGGCCTCGTCCCGAAAATGGCTAGGAGAGAGGTGTTAAAGCGTCTATAGTAAGGGACTTATATATATATATATATGCTCGATAACCACCCCCCAAGCCGGAAAAAAATGCGTAACACTTAATCTTCCCAGGGAACGTTCACGAAAGGGAAGCCGGCAGAAAGAGACCCATGGGGAGGTTGGATGTGGTCCCGCTTGTCACCACCTTGGCCGTAAGAGGGACGGGGTTAACGGGTAAGGATTGGCGTCGGGTGAACTCCATCGAACGCAGGAAGCGACACGCGGTGCTGAATATGGGGCGGATGAACCTCCACCGTGGGGTTTCCTTCCATGAAAAGCTCTGTGTATCGCAGCGGACCAACCGCGAAAGAGGTATGAGACCGTACGACCCCTGAACCGCACGGGTGACTGGCGTTAAGCCGGCATGTTCTATGTTACGGCCTGCGAGTGACTGTGTCGGCCGGGTGCAACGCGTCTTTGCTGGGAGTAGCGGTAACCGCGAAGGGGTAATGGCCCGTACGACCCCTGAACCACATGGCGATTTGCGTAAAGCCAGCATTGGGCTGTCGGGGCTCTTGTTACGGCCGGTGAGAAACTGTGGAGGTCGGGTGAACCACACGGTGACTCGGATAGCGGTTGCGGTGCGCATCCCGCCAGGGTCGCGGACGAGGCGGACGTATGTTCCCAGAACCGCATTTGGGGGCCCTCTTTTGGGTTTCCCCGAGGCTGGCAGGTTGTAACGTCCGCTTCGGAAGTGACTTTTTGGCGTAAAACTGGCCGCGAGCGCCACGGATGGGACCCCTGAACCACACGGTGACTCGCGTTAAGCCGGCATGTTCTATGTTACGGCCTGCGGGTATCGTGGAGGCTGGGTAGACGCGTCCGTGGCTTGACCGCAGGTGGCCACCAAAAATTTTTTCTATTTCTCCGGGCCCCCGTGCTGGGCCATGGACCAGGTTTTCTGGGACGGGCCCGTCACCCAGCTTCGGAGGATGGCGGCTTTCCGAAGCTCCGCCACTAAACTACCTGGTTGATCCTGCCAGTATTATATGCTTGTCTCAA
>NW_006802055.1:0-1071 GCF_000485575.1 Poecilia formosa
TGGGATGGAGGTCCAACTCTTAACACGGCGTTCCGTCCTCAAGGAACCCGCTAACTCTGGGCTGTGCTAACTCGGCTCTATATATCCAAAACCCACTAACTCTGGGCTACGCTAACTCTGGGCTACGCTAACTCTGGGCTACGCTAACTCTGGGCTACGCTAACTCGGCTCTATAGATCAGGAACCCACTGACGCTGGGCTGCGCTAACGCTGGGCTGCGCTAACGCTGGGCTGCACTAACTTTGGGATGTACTAACTCTAGGCTACGCTAACTCGGCTCTATAGATCTGGAACCCACTAACGCTGGGCTTCGCTAACTTTGGGCTACGCTAACTCGGCTCCATAGCTAACTCGGCTCTATAGATCCGGAACCCGCTGACTCTGGGCTCTGCTGACTCTGGGCTGCGCTGACTTGACTCTATAGATCCGGAACCCACTGACGCTGGGCTACGCTAACTTGGCTCTATAGATCCAGGACCCACTAACTCTGGGCTATGCTTACATTGGGCTATGCTAACTCGGCGTTCCGTCCCCAAGGAACCCGCCAACTCTGGGCTGTGCTAACTCGGCTCTATATATCCAAAACCCACTAACTCTGGGCTTCGCTAACTCTGGGCTTCGCTAACGCTGGGCTATGTTTACTCAGCTCTATAGATCCAGATCCCGCTAACGCTGGGCTGCGCTAACGCTGGGCTGCGCTAACGCTGGGCTGCGCTAACGCTGGGCTGCGCTAACGCTGGGCTGCGCTAACGCTGGGCTGCGCTAATTTGACTCTATAGATCCGGAACCTGCTAACGCTGGGCTGCGCTAACGCTGGGCTGCGCTAACGCTGGGCTGCGCTAACGCTGGGCTGTACTAACTCTAGGCTACGCTAACTCGGCTCTATAGATCTGGAACCCACTAACGCTGGGCTGTGCTAACACTGGGCTGTGCTAACACTGGGCTTCGCTAACGCTGGGCTGTGCTAACTTTGGGCTACGCTAACTCGGCTCCATAGCTAACTCGGCTCTATAGATCCGGAACCCGCTGACTCTGGGCTGCGCTAAGTCTGGGCTGCGCTAACTCGGCTCT
>NW_006802056.1:0-1063 GCF_000485575.1 Poecilia formosa
TTTTTTTTTTACAATTTGGCACATAACACATGGTTTGGTCTCGCTGTATTTTGGCTTGAACACACAGATACAGATAAATATTGTCTGGAATCAGAGCGGCTGTCATGCAGGAGCAACCAGGAGCGCCGTCCGGTGGGAGCTACAGATATTCACTAGCTGGACCAACATGCTGCTAGTTTGGTTCAGATGTGAAGCTTGGACACGATTCAAGATGTGAATTAAATGTTTGAACGATAGGATGTGATGTCGATGCTTCAGGTTCAGCCTCCTGGTTTGCATAACTACAAGTTTATCTAAGGATGACCCTTTCTGTGATAAAATATCCAAAACAAGTAAAAATTACTAAGGACTTGTTCTGATTTAACTAGCAGGAACTATTATAATCAGTGGATTTCTGGAAACAATTTCAGCAAACTATCAAAACCAACAAATCTTTCAGGGTTTTTAGACTTTATCCATTTATGACTGATGAATGCTTAGTGCAAGTTATTCTGTTAAGCGTCCAGTTTGTCTGAATCTTCACCGTTTTGAACACAAACCAAATGTTTGAATTAAATGACACCAGAGAGGAAGAATAAAATGTCCAAACCACAGATATTTCTGAGTCTGTGTTTTTCTGAAGAGGTTAAATTTATCCATAAATCTGATTTTATGAGGTTTTTAAAGCAAGATGTTTACCACAGTGTGTTAGGGCCATTGTAGATAAAGAAAAAGTTGGAGTAGGTTGAGAAAACTAAGAAATTTCTGAGCTCTACATGTCAAAAAAAAAAACAAAACAAAAAAAAAAACTGAGAAAAAACCTGAGAAATCTGGAGCTTAATCTAAGAAATATTCTAGAAAAAACAAGGGAATTTCTAAGTTTGAAAAATCAAAAAATCGGTTAGAAAAGAAAACTCTGAAATGGAGATTAATCCAAAAATATCCAAATCAGGAATTTAATAGAGATTTCCTGAATCTAATCTCAGAATTTCTATTTTTTTCTTGCAATTTTTTGACTTTTGGAACTTTGAATTTTCCAGTTTTTTTTCTGTAAAATTCCTGAAATTAATCTAAAAATTTCAGA
>NW_006802057.1:0-1061 GCF_000485575.1 Poecilia formosa
CAAAGTGCTCAGTATTTAATCTTCTTTAAATATTCTCCAAAAAGGGCAACAAAAAAAAAGCTACAACAGCAACAACAAAGAAAAACAGCTTCTTTTTGACAATAACAGTTTTATTTATTTATTTATTTTAAAAAGGTGAAACATTGTTGTATAAGAAAATCCTGTCCAGGTTAAGTATCAAAGTCATAATTCAAAATATACAGCAGTAACTCACAAAAAATGCAAATACCAGTATGAATTGAAGTACATTAGGGATGCAGCCATATTTTCTTAATAATCAATTATTCTGATCATTCATGGATTAATGATCATAATAATCATTAGAGTTTAGAACATTCTGCATAATTCTCATTCAAGCACTAAAGCTGTTTTTACACAATGTCAGAAATGCATTAAAATATGCAAAATGCAAAATTCAATTCCTTTTTTGAACAATAAAATAAAAGTTTTATTGCCTAAATGCAATAAAACTTTAGGCAATAAAGTTTTATTGCCTAAAACCTTATTGTTTTAGGCAATATGCTGTATGCTTTATCATTTGTAACTTAGGCTGCATCTGCACTTAAAAAAAAACACTGCCTTCTATTCTGTTGACTATTTCTTTAATAATTGACAGATTATTAAAGAATTAAGCAAAAAGGGATTAATAGGACATTTATTTATTCATCTTTTAATTTTACAGAAACCTGTTTCGCTAAAAATGCAAACTGAGGAGTTCAATGTATTCACAGACGAAACAGGTCTTACTTCTTAAATGCAAACTGTATCTATCTTTTTGTACAATTTTGTTCCAGCTACTGCTCTGAGTGAGTTCTTTCAGAATAAACGTTAAACTTTTACTAAAACAGCTGACAAATATTTCACAAACTCCTTAATCACAACTAATTCAATTCCATGTCTCCACCCTAAACCACTTGCTTATGAAATGACTCTGGTTTGTGTCTCCTCCCTCTCATAGTTGATCCACTAACATGAGTTCAGCTCGTCAGTCTCTGCAGAGACGGAGAGGAAGATAAAGACATGATCAGCATCATCACTCTGCTGCTGCTGCTCTGCTTCTC
>NW_006802058.1:0-1061 GCF_000485575.1 Poecilia formosa
GAGAAGCAGAGCAGCAGCAGCAGAGTGATGATGCTGATCATGTCTTTATCTTCCTCTCCGTCTCTGCAGAGACTGACGAGCTGAACTCATGTTAGAGGATCAACTATGAGAGGGAGGAGACACAAACCAGAGTCATTTCATAAGCAAGTAGTTTAGCGTGGAGACAAGGAATTGAATTAGTTGTGATTAAGGAGTTTGTGAAATATTTGTCAGCTGTTTTAGTAAAAGTTTAACGTTTATTCTGAAAGAACTCACTCAGAGCAGTAGCTGGAACAAAATTGTACAAAAAGATAGATACAGTTTGCATTTAAGAAGTAAGACCTGTTTCGTCTGTGAATACATTGAACTCCTCAGTTTGCATTTTTAGCGAAACAGGTTTCTGTAAAATTAAAAGATGAATAAATAAATGTCCTATTAATCCCTTTTTGCTTAATTCTTTAATAATCTGTCAATTATTAAAGAAATAGTCAACAGAATAGAAGGCAGTGTTTTTTTTTAAGTGCAGATGCAGCCTAAGTTACAAATGATAAAGCATACAGCATATTGCCTAAAACAATAAGGTTTTAGGCAATAAAACTTTATTGCCTAAAGTTTTATTGCATTTAGGCAATAAAACTTTTATTTTATTGTTCAAAAAAGGAATTGAATTTTGCATTTTGCATATTTTAATGCATTTCTGACATTGTGTAAAAACAGCTTTAGTGCTTGAATGAGAATTATGCAGAATGTTCTAAACTCTAATGATTATTATGATCATTAATCCATGAATGATCAGAATAATTGATTATTAAGAAAATATGGCTGCATCCCTAATGTACTTCAATTCATACTGGTATTTGCATTTTTTGTGAGTTACTGCTGTATATTTTGAATTATGACTTTGATACTTAACCTGGACAGGATTTTCTTATACAACAATGTTTCACCTTTTTAAAATAAATAAATAAATAAAACTGTTATTGTCAAAAAGAAGCTGTTTTTCTTTGTTGTTGCTGTTGTAGCTTTTTTTTTGTTGCCCTTTTTGGAGAATATTTAAAGAAGATTAAATACTGAGCACTTTG
>NW_006802059.1:0-1060 GCF_000485575.1 Poecilia formosa
CAGAATGAGCCCACAACAGCACCACGACCTCTAATTACTGGATCAACAAGAATTCAAGAAAGCACAAACAGTGGATCAGTCTCTTTCTCCACAATCGACAGAAAACAAACTATTAAGACTGTGGTAACAGTGCCCATTGCACCACAAACAGATTCTACTTCACCAACAACCATCAAGCAAATATCGACCACAACTGCAAAGCAACCCACTGGATCTGTAACAACTCAAACGAGCACAGAATCCGGATCAGTCTCTGTGTCAGCAAGACTCTCAACACACAGCACACAACCTGCAGCATCAAAAATGCTCAACATACCTGCAACAATAAACTTGTCAGACACAATAGAAACACTCGCTGTTGCAAAACAAACAGTGGCTGATCAAAATGAAACCAGTCAAACTGTAAATGAGTCTCTGCAAAGTTCAACACTGAAATCAAACACTCAGGACAGAACTTCACCACCTGCAGCAGACAATTCAGATTCATCAGCAACATCAGCTCCACTGACAACACAACAAACTGCTGAAACTACAACTAATGGAAACCCAGATAACAGATCAGTCTCTGTGTCGACCAGACTCACAAACCAAACAGCAAAGTCTGATCAAAATGGTAAAACTACAATGAAAACACAGTCTGATCCCCTCACAGCCCAAACCCAAACTCCTACAAAGATGGTGGAGTCCATGACCACAGCTTCAGTAACGACTTCACCTTCATCTGCAACTTCTACTGGAGCAACTGGAAAGACGACAGCATCAACTCTATCTGAATCAAGAAGACTAACCAGCTCAGCGTTAGCATCTACCCAAGAAGACACAGAAAATACAAAATTGACAACATTTTCAAGTCAAAGTACAGCAATAGAAACAACTAAAATTCAAACACCAAATAAAGAAACACGCATAACACCTGCAACAAAGAAAGCTAAGGATGAAACATCATCTGCACCAACCAAATCACAAGCTCAAACTGCAGGACTACTAACAAGTAAAGGAACAACAGACAATGGACTGGCAGCAACGCGGCTCACACAACAAACTGCAGAGTCTGCAACAA
>NW_006802060.1:0-1060 GCF_000485575.1 Poecilia formosa
TATATATATAATTTTTTTTTATTTTATTTTTTTTTACATATTTTTCAATTTACAATTATAAATGAATATAACTAAACTAACTACAAGTCTGAACACAACTAAAAATTGAAACATAAAAATGATTATGTAGGCTTTTTCAGATTATTAAAGTAAGGAAAGCGTGTTTGTGACGTTTGATGAATTTATGCAGTAAAGTGAGACTGACGATGATGCATCTGTGAGACATCAGAGGAACTTACAGAAACAGATTCTCCATGATGTATGTGTAATCATCACAGCTGCTGTCAGGGAGGTAGCAGGCTGCAAACACAATGATGGCGTTCAGACCTTCACCATAATAACCTTAGAGAGAGAGAGAGAGAGGGAGAGAGAGAGAGAGAGGGGAGAGAGAGAGAGAGATTCAAGGTGACCACTTATGACGTTTTTGTTTTATTGCTACCAGATTATTAACTAGTAGTCAGACATTTTTATAAATAATACAGTTGAAAATAAACACTGCTTATCTTTTCACCAAGATCCTTGTTTCATGATACCAGGAAGGTTGCTTTTGTCAGAATTCTGCATTCTGTTATGTAAGACTTTTTTGTGTTCTAGATTTTTTTGGTGTTCATTAAATCTTCATCTTCACCGTCCTCCAGTTGTACGGTGTACATTTTAGGACAATCCTCGGATCTTAATCCTCACACATTAGAAAAATCGGCCTCATTTGTCAGACCGAAGACAAAAAGCCATCAGATCTCTGACTAAACGCCATCAGAATAAAATGTCTTAGCAAAAATGGCTTCAGACGAAAAGGTCTCAGAAAAAACGGAAAACGGCGTTACAAAAAGCTCCCAAAAGGTGGAGCCATTGTCAAAATACGTCATCAATGTGCGACAGTGGCAGATGGTAAGATAAAGGCTCCTCACATCATGGCGTGCATGAGCATTTAAATCCACACCAACAGCAGCAATGGAGGTAAAAATGTGAGAACACAATCAGCAATAAATTGATGGTTATATTTACAATGTAATACTCAGCACTGTGAGAGAGAAGAAATAAATAGATTAGAAATTAGCCC
>NW_006802061.1:0-1054 GCF_000485575.1 Poecilia formosa
ACACAATGTTTGATATATATTTGTGCAGCATTGCACATAGTTAATAAGCCTTTACTGTAGAAGCCTCTTTGAAATGAAATACAGTGAGAACTTCCACTCTTTGTGACTGTAATGTTATGGAATATGAAGAAGTACAAATGAAATGACTATTTTTTATTTTTTTGTAAGACATTGTCAAATGTTGCTCCCGGTTTCAGCGTTACGAGACCCTGAAATTTTTCGAAAGATGAATCTTGTGACTCTTATAAATAAAGCTTGCCTGTCAATGTGATGGATTATATTGAGGCCCTTTATAATGAGAAAGCTTTATCTACTGTGGAGGTAGAGCCCAAAGACTCACTGCTGCCGTTATTGGCGCCTTGAAGTCAGTGGCTGGGTAGTATTTATAGGGAAAACAGGAAATGGGCGCACGCGGCTGCTGAAATGAAAAATACTATAGATTGATTTCTGTCTCCCGCAACAGATTCAGTGCTCGTCTCTGCAATAGTTTCAGCGACGCATAACGTTATAAGGCTGTGTTGTTAAGTACAGTCTGTGCCCAACTACTGTTTGGTTTTAGAAAAGGATGAAATTTATCACATAGACACTGAAACGTTTTACTAAATCTACTACACCACAGCTGGTGTTGATGGAATACATAATTTAACCAGATCCTGTCAGTTTTTGTAAAACTTGGGCCTCATTGCTTTCAAACAGCAACGTCTGAACTGAGGTTACATTTAGACAACATGTAGAAGTCACACAGACATGAAATGTCTGTTTTGCATTTATTCTCTCTGCTTTTTGAACAACATTTTGGTTTAGCAATTTTTGAAGCCTTTATATAACTTGCATTGTCTCATCCTCAAAGGACCAATGAGAAAACTTCAGATTGTGGACCTAAAGTTGCTAACTTTAGTAAAAAAAAACAAAGGTTATGGTATTTGTTTGACATGATCCTGTTATTTGACCCAATAGTTATTGTTGATGTTTACACATTAAATAAACACTACCATGTACTCTGCTGGGCCCTCCCCTTGTGCCTGTTGTCCGGCTCACGCAGTGGAGAGTAGCA
>NW_006802062.1:0-1047 GCF_000485575.1 Poecilia formosa
GCCCTTTGTGTCCGTTTGAAGCCAGGTGTTCCCACAGTTGATGTGCGACGCTGAAGGACACTTAGCATGTTGTGTGACCATAAAACTTTGTTGACCCCATCAAAGACTAGCAAGCTTTTCTTCTTGCCAGACATCCAACAGAGTTGCAAGTAATGTAAACATGCCTAGAAGTTAATATTAAAGTTGATATAATTTTAACTGAATAGTAGAGTTTTAACAGTACAATTTCCCCCCATACTTGCGTGTCACATGTTAAAATGAGTTTGCATTTGTAGTGTTGCAGGCACTTTAAAAGCTTTTACTTGTAGTTTGTACCTAAAATCCCATCTACTCTGTTTCATGCAGTGAGCCCAGCTGTGAGTCTACACTCAAACACATCCCATGATGCCTAAAAGGCATCTTTGCATCGATGGCACCCAGTAGATCTTCGTTCTCGCCTTCGAATCTGATGTTTGTGTGTTTCTCAGCTCGCATTCCTGTTCATACTATCTGTAACGTCTGGGAAAGTCTGGTTTGAAGGCTTCTAGGTTACTTCCCGAAGGCATATTTATTTACCTACAGTAGCATGTACAGGTTTGTTGAAACCCTTGAAATGTCAAGATATACAGCCATAGTAAAAAAGTTATACCTATACTTTGCGGACTAAAATTTTTTATGGTGTTTTGTTGGCTCATTGCAATTTTCCACTGCTAGTGAATTTTAAAATGCAATTTTAATAATTTCTTAGTTGTGCTACAGTGCTAATGCTAGCTTATCAGAAAACATAACACAGGTGCCTGTTATAATTCGTCTGTGCCAAGTCGTGTTTTTTTTTTGTTGTTGTTTTTTTATCAGGGTGAATGTTTACTGCACCTTAAGTTTTCATCTGCGTCAGTTTCAAACATATGTCTCATTATAACACACCCCAGCGTGAACCATACCCGCCATTTTTAGTAATTATGTGGAGTGTCTTTCCACTGGAGAGTGTATTCGCCCCTGCTATTCCCAACGCCTGCACTTATGTGATTTATATGATTTCCCCAGAATATACTGCCCTATCCTGTGGGC
>NW_006802063.1:0-1047 GCF_000485575.1 Poecilia formosa
AGGTAGGTAGGTAGGTAGGTAGGTAGGTAGGTAGGTAGGTAGGTAAATGTTTATTTTTAACTCCTGGCTTACCTTGGAAAGACAGAAAACCCTCCACCACCTTTTTCTCCTGTCCTGCATAGGTTACTCAAGCACAACTCCAGCAAGACTACACACGGAGTAAACAAAGAGCTCACGAGAACCACCATCTGAGTAGTAGAAGAAAAAAAAATCTTTCAGCAACAATCAAATTTAAAAAGTAACCCAGGACACAGACTTTACAGTGTTTAGCAACACTGTTTTGAAATTACTCACACATTTCTCAGATCCTACACAGATTGACCATGATCCAGCCATGGTGATGTTCAGGGTGGGGTTGTCTATAAAAAAAAAAACATCATTTCATATATTTTCAAACCAAAGCCACTTAAAAGTATTGTTTTATTGAATCTTGAATCATCACTTGGTTAACTTTGCTACAAGCTACTTCTGACAGTTCTGAATGTGTAGCTGTAATTAAACTGTCTTAACAAAGCAGTCGTTCTAATTGGATTTTATAACAAGTACCAATATAAGATTTTTCTTACTTATTGAGATTTTAAAAAAAGGATACCATATATTGTGCATGTTAGTTTGCTATAACATGCAATAACAATGAACAGGGAAAAAAAAAAAAAACATGTTTTCTTGCCCATTAATTAAGTTATGGTCAATCAGAGATTCCTTATCAACACCAATTTCAAAGTCCAAAAGGGTTGCCTTTTACATTATGCCTGACAAAATCAGCATCTGTGATGATTTGTAATTCATTAAAGTAGTCAAACGCAAACTATTATATGAGATCTTTTGTTAAATATGTTCTTAAAGTACTTGAAACTAAAAAATGTTGATAAGTACATAGCAGTACTGCTAATAGTCCACTAAGCCTTTTCATATGCAAACCCCACTGTATTGCATTGAGTAGAAGAAGCTACAACATTCTTTTGAGGATGTGCCAATGAGCAAAAAAGCAATGCCACTGACCAATGTGTCTCTTTAGGTATTGTTGCTCAGTTTCATTTGTTTATG
>NW_006802064.1:0-1038 GCF_000485575.1 Poecilia formosa
TGTGTTACAAATATGCAAGCACAAAGCTTTTCTCTGGTGCAAAACCTGATCTAAAAACAAAAGCTTGACCCGCTGATGACATGGCAAAGGGGCATGACCCGTCGTTTCAAAAAGATGCTCCACCCAAAAATCATTGCACACACAAATGATTTTATTAATTAATAACATATTATTGATTAATAGAACCACAACTCAAAAAATGCTAATTATAAATGTAAAATGTGTTAATTATTCAAAGATTATCATAAGACTTGTTTGGTCTGATTTAACTTCAAACAGTGAGGAAAAAGCTTGTATGTGTCCTTTTATTTGATGCATGTAAACTTCTGGTTTCCACTCTAAACCAGGCTGATATGAGCTGTCATTTAAACAAAACAGCCTGTAAAACCTGAAAGAAACACCATGTGAGGGATGTTCTGCATCTCTTAGATCTACACAAACCCTAAAATTAATATAAACAAAAGAGCTAACAAATCAAGATAAGCCTACATGAAATTGTAAAAAAAAAACTTGTAACATTGTTAAAGATTAATCAAAAAAAAAAAAAAAACAGGAACTGGGATGTTGGATTTTTCCAGTTTGAGTTTTATATCCCCTGTTGGAGGATATTTTAAAATATAAATATCAAATAATTGTCTGAGCTCATAACATTTATCATAAACATTCTCTGACTTTTTGTGAAATCACAAGTTTCCTAAATGTTTCAAGTGTTAACTGTACTGGCTGTGAGACATCAGAGAGCTGTGAGGCAACAGAGTAAAGCAGCTCTCATGTGACGGCCGGACATTCTGCACTCACCCCTGCGGTTCAACTGGGTAATTGACCCCAGAGATTTTCTGCGTGTCGCAGCCCATGAAGAAGAGAGGGATGCAGAAGAGGGTGGAGATGGTCAGCATGATAACTGAGAAACGAGGGATGTTCTTCGCGGTGAGTCCCGTCCTCTTCATGATGAAGCCACCGATCAGCATCCCCACCGCTGCAGCTGGTAGATTCAAAGACCCTGCGAAACACGGACCACTGGGTTTTTACACACGGCAC
>NW_006802065.1:0-1038 GCF_000485575.1 Poecilia formosa
AACCTGGTCTGAGACGTCACACTGTAAAGGTGATTTACGTGTTTGAGCCTTTGAGGTTCTGCGTTGGCGTCAGTGTTTCTCATCATCGGTTTGTTCGCAGCAGAGGAAGCTTATTGTAACCCTTCACTCGACCCGCTGGTTGGATCTCCACCGGGTCGGGGAGGAATTGGAGTTATGTTTGTGTTTGTTAGCTAATGACACAAAAAGCCAAGGAAAACACCAAAATGCTGCTGGTGGCAGAAGGACAAATACACAGAGAAGAAACTGTTTGGAGTAATGGAGAAAAGATAACAAGGACGGAGAAAACGTGATCCGGCTGAGTGGCACACGCATAAACAGATCATAATGACCCAAACGGCTTGTTTGACGCATGTGGACCCGCTGATGAAACACAAAGGAGGGGAAATGTTGGGAACAGATGAAATCGTCCTTGACGGTCTCTCAACAAGAAGTTAGAGTCGGGTCACGGAGTTTTTATACGGTTTTATTATCGAGTTTTTTTACTATGTTGATTTGTCACAAATAACTCAGTTCTGATTTTGCAACAAAGTAAAATTGTTTCCGTTGTTTTGTTTAATTTGTTAAACTTCAGTTTAAGGTCACAGAAAGAAACAATTTCACTTCAATGTTCATTTTCACAACATAAACAATTATTTAAGTTACAGTTAGTTAAATACAGCTTCAGTTTTAATACATGTATGTTTCTGTCAGACGTGTTTTGGACTTGAAATTCTCCCAGTGTGTTTTTTTATGAGTTGATGAACCTGGTTAGCTTTTTATCCGTCTGCTCTGATACATGACCATGATTCTTAAATTTGTTTTCAATCAAGGCTTGATACTTTAAGGATATTTGACCTTTTATCATGCATGGAGCATGTTTTCATAATTAATCTCTATCACCACATTCAGGTTTGTGGCAACAAAGTGTAAAAATTAAAAACATAAAAGGCAAAAAAGTCATTTTGAAACTATTTTGACTCAGCTAACATGTTAAATGTTTAAGTTTGTTACAAAACAGCTAAAAAATGTTTGGCAACT
>NW_006802066.1:0-1029 GCF_000485575.1 Poecilia formosa
AACATAACAGTATGTTGTGTCCCGATTAAAAAAAGGTATAAAACAGAAATGTTGTTCAGGTGTGGTTTTTTTTTTTTTTACATTTAACTTCCTGTTTTTATTTCTTGTTTTAATTTAAAATGTTTGACACTTTCTGCAGTCTTTCAGTAATCTTTATCTGCTACTATACTACTACAAATTTCAATGTACTAGGATTTTAAGAGGCCAAATCACATACACATGATGTTCCCTTTGACTAGGCCATTTCAACACATAAAATGCTTTGCTGGAGGCCATTTAATGGTGGCTCTGGTTGTATGTTTTGGCTTGGGTCAACTCCCACCTCAGTCTTAATTTTATTTTGGTCAAATCTGACCAGTTTCTTTGAAAAAAAAAAAATCTTCTCCACAGCATGATGCCACCACTACCATGTTCCCCTGTGGGGATGATTTATTCAGAGTGATATCTTCAGAGTCTGTCCTCTATTTATGGCAAACTGTATGTGAATTTATTTCAACAGTAATTTTTTTTGCTACCCTATTATAGCATCTTTGTAACAAACTTTCTTTCTGAAGAACAGGTTTGTTGCCTGCCTGACCAATGGTTTTCCTGCCGTGTCCAACCTGAATTGTGGATCTCAGCAACTCCTCCAGTCTCGGTGAACGGCCGTGTTTTTGGTAGATCTGCAGATCTGCCGTCCTCTTTTTATTTTTGATCAGATGAATGGAATGGAGGTGTTACGATATTTGGAGTTTGGGTTTTGGTTTTCATTTGTGTTTTGAATTCAAAAGTCCTGCTGCACTCGAGTTTATTATTGCTACAAAGGTGTTGCCGTACAGTTCTTTCCTTTATGTTCAGTTTTTTTTTAGTTTGTTCTAATCTTTCTACATTTGGACTCAGATTAATTTTAGTCTTTTTCTCATTGATCTGTTTTTTTTGCTGTCAGTCTACCTGTTTTCTCTCTCCAACAGCTGTTCCTAAATCCCTGATTAAATCACCTGGATTCAGTGCCATTCTCCACTCTTTCCCATGTGAAAACTCAGTGGCTCT
>NW_006802067.1:0-1026 GCF_000485575.1 Poecilia formosa
ACTGGGACTACTGAGAGCACTGGGAGGACTGGGAGCACTGGGAGCACTGGGAGCACTGCGACCACTGGGAGCACTGGGAGTGTCTGAGTCCTTGAAATACTTACAAATACTTAGTTAATGACTTGATTTGTCATAATCCCTTCACCTTATTTACTTTTACACATCAAAGTCCTGGTGGAGGAATGGAAATCATTTTCATTCATATTCATTAATGAATCCCAGGCTCGTTAACAGCTGCAGTTCTTTTGAACATCTGAGTTTCCATCCTGATAGCAGAACCAGTTTTATTTTTTTATAATGTCAGACATTTTGCATTGACTGAGGAAACAACAGTCACCATAAACCTGCCCTGTCTGACCATTTTTAATAACCTTTGAGTTTATTTTACCCAAAGAAAAATGAAAAACTCAGAGAAAGTTTCTTTATATTAATATAAATATTTTTCATAAATAAAATTTATTCAATTAAAGTAAAAATGTTGCCATCCTCCCAAACGTGATTCTTTCCTGTTCAGTAACTGAATCAGCATGAAAGTAACGAAGAACCTGAAGAGTTTGGAAAGTTTTCAAACATCCTGAGCATCAAAGACCTGAACTATACCCAACCTTCAGCCTGCATGTTGTTTCCATGCCAACCACATTATTTAAGAAGGTTTTCCTTTATTTCTATATTTCTAGAAAACTTTTAATGTAGCTGCAATAAAACCTGAAGAAATGTATCAACCTGATAAGTTAAAACATTTCAGAACTGCTGTACATCTGGTCTCTGTTTCTTACCGAATGTCTCAGCTGCTCGTCCAGTTTGAGAGCTTCTAACCAGTAAAACCAGTTCAGAGTTTCAGTCAGACTTCAGATTTAATCCTCTCTGAAAGTTACAGGTCAGATTTTCTTGGCCTCAGATGATGAACTTTTATCTGTTCTGGTTTTCTAAGAGCTGCTTTTGAACCAGTTGATCACTTTGTTCTCTTAGCGGCTCGTAGGAACCGAACAGCACGAAGCAGGTCAACCATGAAACTCATGAAGGATC
>NW_006802068.1:0-1022 GCF_000485575.1 Poecilia formosa
TTAATCTTACATAAATATTTAAGAAAAACAACAACTTTGTGCTAAAACAAACAATATAATTTTCAATCTAAATTTTCAATTAAAATGAAAAATGGAGCAATGCACAAAATCTCCCACATGTCTGACAGGTTTGTTTTGCAGGTCTGGATGCTGGCGGACGCTCAGAAGCGATCCACACGGCGGGCTGAAATGAAAAGCGGATGCCTTTTTCAAAAAGCTGTCTCTCTCAGATATGACTTTTGGCCGAGCAGGAAGACGCTGGATGGCGGGAGATGGATTGTTTGGGTATTAACACAGTGTGAGGCCTGAGCAGGAGACGGTGCCAGAGTGTGGCTGGCAGCTTCATCACAGACTTGGGAAGTGAACAATCTGCAGTGTGACTGTTCTGATTTATACAGAACAGCTGTCAAGGGGAGTAGAATCATAACACATAAGGAGAAGTGAATTTCAGCAAACAGCGGCATTTATTATTTTTTTTAAGTGCCTGCCATCACTGTTGGAGAACACTTTTTTCTTTCTAGCGCTGCACTCTGGAGCCCATCTTCATGCTGTGGGGAGCAGAGAGGAGGAGCAAGAAGTGGAATCCCAGGCTAGCACCAGCATTTATTAGCGCTGTCCCAGTATTATAACCAGCTCTCTGTGGAGGCCCATGCAGCTTCCCTTTCCTTCCAAATCTCGGCCAGAAATGAGGCCATCATTAGCTGTTTTGAGGAGAAGCGTGCCACAGCCTGGAGAGAGAAAAAAGAAAACAGAGAAGGAGCCAGACTGGCACCATCAACAAGGCCTTCTTTCTAATACCTTCCTTTTTATTTTCAGTTTGGCTCACATTCTTCAAGAGAAATGGTCATCAACGTATTCCCATTTATGTGCTAATTTACACAGTATGAATACATTCTTAGCCCAGCACTCGTTTGGAACATTGACTTTACAATCTGACAATGAAACAAAGGCTGCTCATCTCTCCCCTACAGAAACCTGAGACATGCAGGGGCCGATGGGGCCGTATCTCAGCCGTGCATCTC
>NW_006802069.1:0-1016 GCF_000485575.1 Poecilia formosa
GAATGAATGAATGAACACTTCAAGAATGAAAAACATTTTCAGCTAGTTGGATCAGTTCATATTCCTGATTTATGATTATTTTATGTATATTTAATGAATCCTAATGGAGCAAGAAACTATTTTCAGAGTTTTCAGTTTAATTAAATAAATATTTAGTGTATTGATTCTCTTAACAGTTTAGTCTTTATCGATGTTAAAATGTTTTAAACGGCTCCATCTTTAGCTGATTTTTCTGATCTGTAGCCTTTTGCTTCCTACGCCCCGTCTCTCTGGAAATCATCCATATGTTGTAGTAAATGTTCCTGTACTCGTCTTTTAATCCTTCTGTTGTCTCATTTTGTGGTTTTTGCATATTTAACATTCCTACTTTTCCTTTTGGACGACTGGTTTTGGTTTTGCGCTGCTCTTTGAGTTTGTTACGTTTGTAAAACTTTCTCCTGCCGCTCAGGTAAACGCAAAGCGCTGAAGCTGAACTTCGCCAACCCGTCCATCAAACCCTCCACCAGATTCTCCTTAAACACGGCCGGACCTCCGTTCCAGAACCCACACATGTGAGTGAGCCGCCCTTGGTGTGTTAAACCCGGCCGCGTTGGATGCTCAGTGACTTGTTTCACCAGAGAGAGGCTGAGGACTCACAGCATCGAGTCTTCAGGGAAGCTGAAGATTTCCCCGGAGCAGCACTGGGACTTCACCGCCGAGGATCTGAAGGATCTGGGCGAAATCGGCCGGGGGGCGTACGGCTCCGTCAACAAGATGGTGCACAAACCCAGCAACATGATCATGGCCGTGAAGGTGAGCTGACCGCTGCAGGAGCTCAGGAACAATGAAACTGGACGTTTATTTCAAACAGGTAAAACGCCACAGCAAAAAATAAAATCATTAAAAAGAAAACCAAAAATATCAATAATAATCATAAAAAAGACGTTTCCATATTAGGTTCCGGAAGGAGTAGGAATAAGACGAAGCTTCTTAAATTACATGTTTAATTTTTACCAGGTCTGTCACTGGTGGCAAAT
>NW_006802070.1:0-1012 GCF_000485575.1 Poecilia formosa
ATAAAACAGAAGTTCTTCTATTAGGCCCTAAAGCTGCTAGAAATAAATTATCACACCTAATGTTGAATCTGGCCGACTTCTCAGTCACACCTGGTTCAACAGCTAAAAATCTTGGCGTTATCATAGATTCAGATCTAGCATTTGATAAACACATATCTAATGTTACTAAAACAGCTTTTCTACATCTCCGTAACATCGCCAAGCTAAGAAATGCTTTATCCTTACATGACGCAGAAAAATTAGTACATGCCTTCATTACGTCAAGGCTAGACTACTGTAATGCGCTACTGTCAGGATGTTCTAGCAGTAACTTAAATAAACTTCAGCTAGTTCAAAATGCTGCAGCCAGGGTCCTTACTAAAACTAGAAAATTTGACCATATTAGTCCAGTCCTATCAGCTCTTCACTGGCTTCCAGTCAAATTCCGCATAGACTATAAAATTCTCCTGTTAACGTATAAAGCCCTACATGGGCTCGCTCCTGAGTATCTGAGAGACCTTATCTCCTATTATGAACCACCACGATTACTTAGATCACAGGGTGCTGGCTTCCTAGTAGTTCCCAAAATTCAGAGAAGCTCTGCAGGAGGAAGAGCTTTCTCTTATAAAGCGCCCCAACTCTGGAATAATCTCCCCGATAATGTTCGGGACTCAGACACAGTCTCAATCTTTAAGTCTAGACTAAAAACTTACTTGTTTAGTTTAGCTTTTGGTAGTTAATGTTAATTCCCTTTAGATAAGGCTGCAGATCCAGGGGTTCATGGACATAGTGAATTGTGGGTAAACTGAGATGCTGGTGCTGCTGTCACTCACTACATGCAGTCACTCAGGTTTGTGGACGGTGGAGTGGGTGAATGCCAGTGTCTCAGGGAGCCTCCGTGTCTATGTTACCTTCTGGCTCTCTCCCTTTAGTTAGGCTGTCATATTCAGACCTGCCGGAGTCATTAGTCACACTCTGATAATTTTTTACATTTTCTGTTCTTCATAAATCCAGTCTAAACTAATTCCTAAAT
>NW_006802071.1:0-1010 GCF_000485575.1 Poecilia formosa
TGTATTGTATAAGTTGTAAATTTGGATTTTTAGTCATTTTAAAAGTATTTAGACATATCTGTGTCCAGAAATTTTCATCCGGGATGATGGAAAGATCTCTCTCCCATTTTGTAATTGGAAGGGATATTGAATCATTAATTTTTAATAATAATTTGTATATTTTTGATAACAGTTTAGGGGTATAGAGGTTTAGAAAGTCTGTTATCCACACAGGGATTTCTAGATTTAGATTACTTAGATTAAATCTTGCCTGTATGATGGACCTCAATTGGTGATATTCCAGAAATTTGCTACTGCTAATTTCATATTTTAAAATAAGATCTCTAAATTATTTATTCCTTTTTCTTGCCATTCTGAAAAATTCAGTACTGTCTTTTTCCGACATATATCGGGATTGTTCCAAATGGGTGTTAATTTACAAGGGATTAGTGAAGACTTAGCCATCTTTAAGAATTCCCACCAGGCTATCAGGGTGGTGCTTATTGTAAGGATTTTAAAGCAATTGTAATGTTTAATGCTGGAGCTAATGAGAGGTAAGTCAGATATTTTCAATTTCCCACAGAGTGTTTGTTCCAGATCCAGCCATGGGCTGTCTGAACGGTTTGATTTCATCCACCTTGAAACATACTGTAGTCTATTGGCTAAAAAATAGTGATAAAAATTTGGTAGTTCTAGACCACCGCTGCATTTTAGCTTTTGTAAAGTCTTCAAGCTTATTCTAGATGTTTTACTTTTCCATAAAAATTTAGAAATATATGAGTCTAGCGACTTAAACCAAGCAATAGAAGGTTTATTAGGGATCATTAAGAACAGATAATTTACTTTAGGCAGAATCATCATTTTTATTGTGGCAACTCTCCCCATGAGAGATATAGGTAGAGAGTTCCAACGTGTGAGATCGTCCTCTATTGTTTTTAGTAAAGGAATATGGTTCAGTCGTACCAGATCTAACAGCCTGGGAGAAAAATTTATACCTAGATATCTAATGTTGCCCGACTGTAGTGATGTAG
>NW_006802072.1:0-1008 GCF_000485575.1 Poecilia formosa
ACACACACACACACACACACACACACACACACACACACACACACACACAAACAAACACAGCATTTCTGATATTTGTTCATCATATCAACTTCACTTCCTGTCTACAGAGGCAGCTGACACACAAAGGAAACATTGCAACAGCTTGGCTCACAAAGCAGAAGCCGTGAAAAAACCAGGGCTGTAGTGCAGTGGTGTCCAAAGTGTGGCCTACGGGCCTTTTGCTGCACTCTGAAAGATTTTCTGTGGCCCCAGATCTCAATGTAAGCATAAGAAATGGACAAATGGACACTTTTTTATCTTGTAGATCAAGATTTTTTTTCGACAGATAAATTACATCTTAACAGCGTTTCTACATTGGTCTTAGATTTGGAGAAACCAGAAGCACAAACATTGAACTACCTTTACTCAAACACAATGCAATTTATCCTAAAATAATCAGAAACTTTTTTGTCTGTTTTATGACAACAGAATTGCACAAAACTTTTTATGTTTTCTATCTGATATGATGTACAATTTGACTTTAGTTTATTATTAATAAATAAAACAAAACGCACAAAAAGTTAATATGAACATACTTTTGTTGGCGCTCCAATGCTTACGACTGAAGGATTTTGGCCCACGTGGCACAAAGTTTGGACACCACTGCTGTAGTGGAAAGAGACCCTGAGTCTCTGAACGAGATAAGATAAGCAGCAGAACAAACAGAGCCTGTGTCTGTGTGTGTGTGTGTGTGCGTGCGTGCGTGTGTGCGTGCATGCGTGCATGCCTGCGTGTGTGTGTGTGATCCGCTCGGCAGTCAGAGGTCATGCTGAACAGGTCAAACCTGCTGCTGGCAGGACCTCTCTGCTTGCTGGGACAAACTGACCATTTTCTTTTCCTCATTCTGCAACTTTCTCCTGCTACTCTCCAATTAGCATAATTTCCTGTTATTTTTAACTTTCTGCTCTATAATTTTTTTCTCTTCATACACCTGGTCTGCCGTTGTGTTTAGTTGAGCCACTACTGCCA
>NW_006802073.1:0-1002 GCF_000485575.1 Poecilia formosa
AATCTATTCAAATGGCAGTCAGATCTCCGAAAACTGGGGGAGTAACTGAATCTAGTGCTTGAGTGACAACCATGTCAAGACTGCTTAGAATAGAATGCATCACTAGGGATAGTGGATTTCCTAGAGTCTTGTACATTAATCGGCTTGGTTCTAACCTATTTCTCTCTGATCGTCTTACTTCGGACATAACGTTCTCTCCCTCTTTCTCTTCAAGGTTCATTTTTTGCATTCTTGCTTCATCGTCAACATCAACATTGTCATTTTCCTCCACATCCACCTTTTCAGCGTTCATTTGCACATCCAGTGCTGTATCCCTACTCTGAACTTCAATCTCAGAATGTGGATTGTCATTTACAGGTTGAATGTTAGCTTCCAAATCCTGCTTTCCTTCAAGTGGGTGAATTTCAGCCTCAGAACAGTCATTAATTTGATCCGCGGCAGTTTCCTCAAGTTGTAACCCAACAGGTTCAGCTGGAGTTTGCCCTTTCCTTGATTCAGCTTGTACTGGTGCGAAAACATCTGCGTAAGGATTCAAACTCGAGCAGCCAAGTTTGGGATTGTGGTCTGCTGAACCCTGATTATTGGAGATGGGAACTTCATGCACCGTAGTGAAAGGCGGGTAAGTGACTTCTTCGTGAATCACTGGCCAAAAATCACGACATGAACCATCATCACCATCTGCCAGATGTATTTCTCCATCTTCTGACAATGATGGACCCTGAATTGGAACTAACCTGAGCTTGTCCACATCATCTTGAGATGAGGAATCTTCCAGTACAGAGGATGACAGAAACCCACAAGGCAAAAGCATGTCTCGATGGAGAGTTTTCTCAGGACCATCAGAGTTGAGGGGAACAACAACATACACAGGTGAGTCATTGACATGCTTCACAACTTTGTATATAGCTTGGCTCCACTTATCAGCAAGTTTGTGCTTTCCATGGATCCCTACATTTTGTATAAGCACACGATCCCCTTCTTCCAAAATGGACTCTCTAACTT
>NW_006802074.1:0-989 GCF_000485575.1 Poecilia formosa
GTGAAATTCAGCTTTGAACATTGGAGCTGAAGTAAAAAAATAAATAAAAAAAAAACAGATAAAGAAATCAGTATTACAAAAAGAAAAAGTAGTTTGAGAACATTTAGTTAGTATAAAAATAAACACACTGAGTTGATTCTGCCAAATCATTGAAGGTGTGGTATTGTATATTTTATGACTGGATGTATCAAACATGACTTAGAAGAAATTTGACTCTGCAATTTGAAGCCTTGAAATTGGGCATCTGGCTTTTTTCTCTAGAGCCTCGTTCTTTTTACTCCCTAAATATTTTGTGAAAAGTTAAAATCACTAAATTTCTTCTGTAGGAATAAATCAGACATGCCATCATTTAGGTTGAACAGAATGACTTGTTGCAGCCAACAACAAAATCAACTTATCAATGCTGACACGTTTTCTCCTGTTTGCTTTTTGGAGAGGATTTATCATGGAGAACTGGGATTGTTCACATGATCATCTCCTACCCGCCTTTAGCTCTGTAGACTGGCATCCATTATTTGTACGCAGACTGTGCCACCTTTACACTTAATCTTCTGCAGTTAGAGCGAAAATGAATTACTAGAAGATGGACAAAATAAAATCAGCAATGACCTGATTGTATAAATGTGCATAAGTTGCAGCATTTTTAGATTCAGTTTCAGCTTCGGTGGTTTAAAGTTAACGGCTGCCATCAATTGAGAATCTGATTAAACCATTCAATGGTCTTGGTACGATTTCCTGGCATTTAGCTCGCTTCCATCCTTTAAAGCCATAATTTGAAAAGAGCTACTAAAACCAATGAAGGGATGAGGCCAAAACTGATCAGGAAGGCTTACCAAAAGGCTGAAAGCAATACTGAGAGGTATTCAGGATATTCCAACAAGCCCAAGTTGTATTCGCCGTGTGTGTGTGTGTGTGTGTGTGTGTGTGTGTGTGTGTGGGGGGGGTGGGGGGAGGAAATCTGCTGTATTTTCCATCTGTCTAGATAAATG